>NC_047503.1:22493677-22688573 GCF_902827115.2 Pseudochaenichthys georgianus | reverse complement strand
AGGCAGGGGAGTCAGGTACCCAGAGGGTGGACGGCCAGGGCGAGGCCGCCACAACCAGAGAACCAGAAAAAAGGGGTGAAATGGGAAAAAAAGTACCCAAAATAGTGTTCCAATAAGGCGGGTAGAGTCCCCTGACAACTCCCCATACCTTTCTCCAGGGTGGGAACAAGTTAAGTCAACTTTTGGAAGAACCAGAGAAAAGGGTGAAAATGGATAAATTGTATCCGAAAATAGTGTTCCAAAAGGCAGGTAGAGTCCCCTGACAACTCCCCATACCTTTCTCCAGGGTGGGAACAAGTTAAGTCAACTTTTGGAAGAACCAGAGAAAAGGGTGAAAATGGATAAATTGTATCCGAAAATAGTGTTCCAAAAGGCAGGTAGAGTCCCCTGACAACTCCCCATACCTTTCTCCAGGGTGGGAAAAAGTTTAAGTCAACTTTGGAAGAACCAGAGAAAAGGGTAGAAAATGGATAAATTGTATCCGAAAATAGTGTTCCAAAAGGCAGGTAGAGTCCCTGACAACTCCCCCTACCTTTCTCCAGAGTCGGAAAAGTCTAAGTTAACTTTTTGGAAGAACCATAAAAGGGGTGAAAATGGATAAAATGTATCCCAAATAGTGCCTCTTGAGGCGGGTAGAGTCCCCTGACAACTCCCCTTGCATTCCTCCAGACACCAGTTTGAAAACTTAAAGTTTTGTGAGAACCATGATTGGGGGTCCTCCAGGCAACAATTTCATCCGATCCAAAGTGCTCATGAGGCGGATACATTCCTCCATGATTTCCC
Organism: Pseudochaenichthys georgianus; assembly: GCF_902827115.2. NCBI lineage: Eukaryota > Metazoa > Chordata > Actinopteri > Perciformes > Channichthyidae > Pseudochaenichthys > Pseudochaenichthys georgianus. The sequence continues at coordinate 22,687,790 of NC_047503.1, read as the reverse complement.
CATCATGTGAAAATAGCTCGTTTTTTTCTAAGTGCTCTCAAAAACCGGGTTTCCGATTTCGTGCAGATGGTAGCTTGGAAAAGATGAATGAAAAATTTTGGACGGAGGAGGGGAGCTCTCGTTTCCCCTCTCCGTTGTAAATTGCAACGGGGGAGTGCAAAAGTCTCCGGGGCTTCGTTCCGAAGCGCCGAAGACTTGACCCCCTCCCCCGTTGGCACTTAGCCGTTTTTCAAGAATTTTCAAAAACTTCATTTTTTGATTATTTTAACATATAATTGACCGTTTTCTTTACTTTTTTTTGCTTTCCACGGGTGGAGGCACATGGCAGGCCGCATATGAGCTTCCAAATTCGGGCCTGGAACGTCCGGGAATTATGGGTAAGCTCCCTATACTGACGACTCCCATTAAAGTGATTGAAATGTACAGGAATCTGTCCATTTCAATCACATTTGACGACGCATGCAGGGTGACCCTGGCTACACTTAAAGGGGGTATACTTTGCGGTGCTTTACCGTCCGCCCATCAGCACCCATAGTCGGCCTTATTCACAGCAGCAACACCCAACCTCCATGGAGGATTTTGCTCGTGCCCCTGGCTACACTTAAAGGGGGTATACTTTGCGGTGCTTTACCGTCCGCCCATTCAGCACCCATAGTCGGCCTTCTTCACAGCAGCAGCACCCAACCTCCATGGAGGATGTTTCCTCGTGCCCCTGGCTACACTTAAAGGGGGTATACTTTGCGGTGCTTTACCGTCCGCCCATCAGCACCCATAGTCGGCCTTCTTCACAGCAGCAACACCCAACCTCCATGGAGGATTTTGCTCGTGCCCCTGGCTACACTTAAAGGGGGTATACTTTTGCGGTGCTTTACCGTCCGCCCATCAGCACCCATAGTCGGCCTTCTCACAGCAGCAGCACCCAACCTCCATGGAGGATGTTTCTCGTGCCCCTGGCTACACTTAAAGGGGGTATACTTTGCGGTGCTTTACCGTCCGCCCATCAGCACCCATAGTCGGCCTTATTCACAGCAGCAACACCCAACCTCCATGGAGGGATGTTTCTCGTGCCCCTGGCGACACTTAAAGGGGGTATACTTTGCGGTGCTTTACCGTCCGCCCATCAGCACCCATAGTCGGCCTTATTCACAGCAGCAACACCCAACCTCCAGTGGAGGATGGTTATCATGCCCCTGGCAACACTGGTAAACACTGGTAACATATGTCTAGCCGCTGACAGGAACTTGACATCGGAACTTGACATCGCATTTCCATTGAGCGGACTCCCGTACATGGGAAGGGCAAGTCCCACGGTACCTCCGTTCATAAGGCTGACATTTGCCTTACACTTAAAGGGGGTATACTTTGCGGTGCTTTACCGTCCGCCCATCAGCACCCATAGTCGGCCTTATTCACAGCAGCAACACCCAACCTCCAGTGGAGGATGTTATCATGCCCCTGGCAACACTGGTAAACACTGGTAACATATGTCTAGCCGCTGACAGGAACTTGACATCGGAACTTGACATCGCATTTCCATTGAGCGGACTCCCGTACATGGGAAGGGCAAATCCCACGGTACCTCCGTTCATAAGGCTGACATTTGCCTTACACTTAAAGGGGGTCTACTTTGCGGTGCTTTACCGTCCGCCCATCGGCACCCATAGTCGGCCTTATTCACAGCAGCAACACCCAACCTCCAGTGGAGGATGTTATCATGCCCCTGGCAACACTGGTAAACACTGGTAACATATGTCTAGCCGCTGACAGGAACTGACATCGGAACTTGACATCGCATTTCCATTGAGCGGACTCCCGTACATGGGAAGGGCAAGTCCCACGGTACCTCCGTTCATAAGGCTGACATTTGCCTTACAGTCATAGAGGGACCTGGTGGAGGAAGCTCTTGCACTCTGAATAGTGTTTATCACCATCTGAGGGAGTCCCACTGTATTCAGGTTATACCACTCACGCCATGTTAGCAACTACTCTGTCCCTAGCGAGAGGGTTGTTCTCCACAGCAGGAGACATTGCTAGTGCCAGCAGATCTGCCCTTTCGGCAAGCAATGTGGACAAGTACCATTTTTCTTAAAAAAACATGAAAATACAATGACAAGCAAGTCATAATGTCAAACTGGCTGCTTAGGTACTAGTACAGTACAGTTCAAATACAGATTATTTCAGGTCATCGAAAAGCTGCACCTTAATGTTTATTTTATTTATATTTTATATTTATTGAGTGAATATTCCATAGTTTAATAATAGTTAAAAACCCAAAACTAATAGTTTATGTTTTGTGAGTACCTAGTACAGTAAAGTTCAAATACAGATTATTTCAGTTCATCGAAATGCTGCACCTTAATGTTTATTTTATTATATTTTGTATTTATTTGAGTGAATACATTATTCACAGTTTAATAATAATTGAAAACCAATATGTTATGTTTTGTGATAATTTTTTCTGCTGTACCGAAAACGTACCGAACCCGAACCGTGACCTAAAAACCGAGGTACGTACCGAAATGTTTGTGAACCGTTACACCCCTAGTGATGTGGGCATTCTGAATTTCTATCTTTTGAGATATTTGTTCGGAGCCCTCAAATCTAGTATAGGCCGAATCCCGTTCCCTCCCCGTTTGGGAACAAGGAAAATACTTGGAATAAAAGCCACTCTGACTCTGTTCGGAGGGTATTATAGATATAGCCTTCTTGTCTAGTAGCGAGAGGATCTCTTGCTCTAGAATATGGGCCGACTCTCCCCGGGGTTGCGATTACAGAATGCCCGAAAAGTGAGGGGGGGTGGACAGCGAATTGGAGTCTGTAACCCTGTGTTATTGTCTTGAAAACCCAAGCAGAATCTGTGGGCATCCTCCACTTTTCGCTTCTCAAAGCGAGTGGAGATGTCACAGCTCTGTCGTCTGCCCTCTGTGTCTTATTTGTTGTGTTATGGGGCCCTCTAGTGTCTGAACACGGTGGTACCCCAGGTGACAACCCGGTCGACACTGCGCATGCGCGTGGCGGTGATGCCTTCACAGCCCCGTCCATCGTCCGCCTTCTGAGAGAGGTAGCAGCCACTCTTAGAATGGGGGTAGACGTCAGACTGTTTATTGTTTTTATTGTCTTTCTTTTCATTTTTATTGACTGCACCCTTGGCTTTAAGGCCTGGAAACGACAGGTGGAAAATGATTTATTAAAAGACAATAGTGATGACATGTGTTTGTGTGACTTAAACGAGCAGCGGAGCTTGCTGTTGTTGATGTTAAGTCCATTTCCCTCATGGCGCGAACTTGAGGATGACGTTCTGACATCACTCGAGGCGGCGGGAAGATGGGGGCATGGTTGCACCCCGGAAATACATGAGCATCCAACACTGGAACGTGTTCTGGAGCTGGAGAACAGGGAACTTCCAGCTCCTTTATCGAGGAGAGAGAGGAGGCTGTCAGGCCGCCCTCTTCTTCTTCCTCGTCTGGTGGCTGAAAGTCTGGGCCGGCTGTGCCTGAGCGGCTGCTGCCGGAACCGGAGACTTTCTTGGCCAGCTCGTCCTCGCCTCGTGTCTTCTTCGAAGCTAGAGCGGAGCCAAATATGCCCTCGGGAACAATAGGCATGTCCAAGACGTCCTCTTTTTCCCGGTCTGGAAGGTTCGTCAGGGTAAGCCACCTGGCTCTCTCCTGTACCACCATTATCCCCAGTGCTTTGCCCGTGGCTTGGACTGCACAGCGCTGCACAGGAGGCAAATGTCCGTGATCGCTGCGATTTCGTCCCACACGGCAGGCTCAGGTTTGATCGTCATGTCCTCGCAGAGCTCCGCCTGGTAGGCGGTCAGCGAGGAGACGTTGAGCGCCTGGCGGACAAAGCTGGCTTTATAGGCTCGTTCGGTCATTGCTGACTGGAAGCGGTCTGCCTTTGCCGGTAGCGTGGGGTTCCTGCTCGGTGCCGAAGCCAGCCGCGGTGGGCTGCCACCAGCGGTTCCATGGGCGGCATGCGGAGCAGGCCGAGCTTCTCCATGTCGACACAGTCCAAAGAGGAGGCACCCTGGATTGGGGCCTTGTTGCTGAAAGGGCGGTCTCTCCACGAGACCGACACCTCGTCCAGCATCTCTGGAAAGACTGGGAGAAGCTGCTTCCTCATCCTCGCTGCTTGGGGCAAGTTCTTCCCCTCATAGCGAGATCTGGAGGTCTCCTTGGCCACTTCAGGCCAGGGGATGTCCAGCCTGGACGCAGCGCGTTGGCACACGGTCTGCAAGTCCATACTGAGGCAGGGCGAAGCTGGTGTGCTTTCGCCCGGGGGAGCGGACATCGCCTCCGGCTTGGCAGCCTGGGCAGATGAAACGAAGATTCATCTTCGTGCTCATCCGAGTCGGATAAGGAACTCAGAGGCATCCTCTTCATCCTCCTCCATATAATCCAGCTGTAGGACATCCTCCGCGGGTGGAACCACGGTGAGGTCCAGTTGGGAGCCCCAGCTTGACACAGCGCGGGGCTCAATCTCCGCGGCGGTCGCCACCATGTCCCGATTGCCGACTGGCGAATCAACGGACATGAAGGGGTCCCGTCCCGACAGGCTAGCTTGGCGCGCTAGCCGTCGGCGGAGGCTCTTGATGGTGAACCGGGGGTATCGATAGCTTCCTGGGTGTTTAAAGCCCAAGGTAGGACGAGCAGACCTGATGTGAGTCCGTGCCCGAGATCCTAAACCCACAGCCGCAGAGCCGAGCCTCCGACTCCTCTGGTGTGAGGGAGAGAAGGGTCCATCCTCGTTTGCCGGGGTGTCGGCGCGGAGGGACAAGCTAGTATGTTACCCAAAAAATCCAACCTTATCGTTAAAACGACGGGTTAGATTTTTCTTTCAAAAATATTAACTGGGTGTTAATATCTTTCTTATCTCCAACTCCTCCTGGTGTGAGGGAGAGAAGAGGTCCGTCCCCGCTCGCCGTGGTGTTGGTGCGGAGGGACAAACTAGCAACAAGTATGTTACTGTTTTGAAGAAAAAAATCAAACCTCACCGTTATTTCGAAAGAAAAAACGGTGGGGGAAGATTACAATATTAAGTTGTGTGATGATATTTGTTTCAATTCTTCTGCAAAGCAAAAAAGTACCCGGCAAGCGCCCGTCGACCGAATGTTAGCTTGGGTTCAGTCTGGACCGTTAAGCTAGCCCGGCTACTGATATTCAAGATGTGCTCTGAAGCGAGAAGAGGTGTTTGAATGACGCTGCGACATAGCGCAAGCTACTTAAAGGGTGGGTGGATTCCCTGACGTAGACGTCAAGATCACCAGCCAATCAGGATTGGCGTATTGAGATTGATGCTTCTGTTTGCATACGCGTTGAGGCCGCATCCCATAGCGAGACATTGAACTGAGTGTTATGAATGAGAACTGACATTTCCACTGGGTGACTAATTTCAATTGATGTTGACACCATCTCACACACTCCTAAAATAACATTACTTTCTGAAGCACAATTTAAAATGTATGCTGTTTAAAATCTCAATTAGATCTATTGTCCATCTATATTTTGATTATTATTTAATGGAAAACCGTCCATAATCAAAGTCATTCGAGTTCAATAAAATACTTATTTCACTTATTCTGTTTTTGTACAAGAATAAATAAAAAACTGTCAATTATCAAGACTTATTTCACTCCAGGGTGATAGCAGGACATCTAGTCACTCAGAGAGAATCAGGACAATGTGATGTAGAGTTTCAAAATAAAAGACCTTTGAAGTCTCATATGAGTAGGGTTGGGTATCGTTTGAATTTCCACGATTCTGATTCCGATTCCGATTCTACTTTTCGATTCCGGTTCTTAACGGTTCTCAATTCCGATTCTTTGAGGGGCAGGGTAAAAAAATATAAATTGCTTCTTCCACCAAAAAAAATTACATTTATTCGAGAAACTTGTACACAGGTTAGTTTACAGTAATATTCACATTAATCAGTCTGTTATTTTCACTGCTATGTAACTGTAACCTGAGAACCACTGAAGCTACAACATTGCAAGAGTCCAACTTTGAAAGGAACCCCCCCATTTAAAAACAGTTCTTGTTGAGAAAAACAAGCATATCTGCCTTCTCAGGCATACCGGGGAAGAATGTTTGAACATTTTAAAGTAAAATGCTTCAATGTGGTGCACTTTAAGCAGAATTACTAGAGACTAGATCTAGGGGGTACATAAACACCCATTTGAAAAAGATCGGTTTACATTTTAATAATTAAATAAGTATGTGAACATAACCAATAACCTACCATAGCCAATAACAAATACATGGAACGTATTTTATTTTTGTTGTTCATTCATATCTTATTTTACTATTTTATTTATGCATATTTTTGTATCTCTCCCAGTTTAAAAACGATATGTCTGGTTACTGTCCTATAGTATACATTGGAATGATTTCAAAAACCTGTTTTATCCCAATAATTAATTTATAAAGGAGTGCCTTGGAAATATGTGTTTACATAAATTTTGATCAAAACGTTTGAGACCCACTGAGATAACTTAGACTAAAGTGAACTATCTAAACACTCAGAGTCCTTTACCTCACTGAGCTGTAGTTATCAGCCTCAGTCTGACTGGAGAGGACTCTCCCTCCACATCATTGTAGAAACATCTTCTTCTTCCGTTAGAGCAGCTAGCACCAGATGCTAATAACAACAGCGTCCTCCCTTTCTCGGTAGTACTTTTACTGTGTTACTATTTGAGTAATACTCTAAACTCCCCTCCAGAGTACAATAATCAGTGGCGAGCCGTCAGGGCCAACACACTCTCACTCCCTAAGCGTCCAATAGCGACGTTTGGTCAGTGTCCGTGGCGTCCAATTGTGATGCTCCTAGGCTCCTTCAGCGTCATAAAGGGACGCAAATAGCTTTCAACTGATTGCAATGTATTCCCATCTGCGTCGGGATTTGACGCTCATGGAAGCACGGCATTCGTTTATGCCGGCTGCCCTTAAAAGGCAATGTGAGCGTCCATTCCCATTGGATAACGGAGAATTGTACACCCGGAAGTAAGTATTCCTCTTACTGTCGATTGATTTTACAGTGATATCTGCACTACTCATCGACTAAAAAACACCAGATTATCCTTGTTAATTACACAACATTGATTGGTTTAAATTGTGTGCAATGCTTTTGTATTTTTCCCCTTCGATTTGGAGAAACAAATATTTTTTCTGAGTAAAGGATGGCAGAAGACACTACACTACCCAGAATCCCCAGCTATCGTTTGGACTACACCATGTGCTCTGTTTGACAAACCCCGTTTTTTTCACCATTCATTTTGATGGCTGGCGTCTATGTCACATGATCTTCAAATTTATCCCTGCAGAAAAAGAAAACATGGCCGAAATTCGTTTTATTCTCGGTAGAAAATGCCTATTTTAAAGTTAGTTTGGCCATTAAAATGCGTTTTGATGTAATTTGATGCGAGAAATATGAGTTGTTATTTCAGATTATGTGTGCAGTGGATGTACATGATCTTTAGTTTGCTAGTTATTACGAAGATTACTTCAGGAAATCGCGACGTTTTCATTGTTACCAAGGTGGTTGCTAGGGACGCTGCTATCGATATTATTTCTGTTGTGTTGTGTAACTGTTTAATGGTGTTATCTTTATTGCTACCCCCTTCCCCGTCAATGTATAGTGTTGGTCCACAGCCTAAACATATTAGTTTAACAAAATCCGCATCTAAAGATAGCCTACGTTATTTTCCCCCTGTGCAATTCCAGTCTCACATCTCACAGCACATCGTCATTAACAAATACCGGAAACAGACCGAAAACATTTAAAAAAAATAATAATAATACTTTATTCCGAGTGTGCTTGCTTTTCTCTTTGAAAGTCATCACATAACGGCATTGTAATACACGGTTCGGCTGCATTACATATTACATATCTGCCGTAGTTCTGTATTTATAGAGTCCTGATGAGAAGACAAACATGAGGAACTGAAAATGTGACGTGGATCATAAATATATCAGCCATTAAACAACATCTTACATTTCTTTTCACACAATACGTCTCCTTGCAGTATCAACACTAATTCGGCTCACTTTTATATTTGATCCAATTGGTAGATAGGCTGTATTTACACCATAAAGGTGCACAGCTGATATAAAGGGACACCCGGGTGGTTAAAGCATGTTATTGAATTTAATTATTTTTATTATTAGATATTAATACGATCCCTATAAAGTATATTCATTACTCGTTATTCTCTACTAATAGTTAATTAAAGACTGTATGTAATGACTATTTTGCACATCCCTTTCAAGATTTCATGATTTTCTAAGGTTTATTGACATATCATATAGGCCTACACAACTGTGGTGTAGTTCTGCACTGAATGAAAAACTTGGGTTGCAGGTTCCTCAATAGTGCATTACAAGACATCTATCAATATTTGTGCATACCTCCAGCAATGTTAATTATGTTGAAGCACTTATTTTAACTGATATTATACATAATGTATTATACTCTTATAAGATGTATGTAGATATTTCATCTCCGGCCTTGTCAGGTATTGAACAATCAATAAATAAAGAACACAGAATTGTTGAATATAAAACACAGAATTTGTGTGATTATACTAAATGATTTTCAAATAAACACAACTGCATATTTAACTGTTACACATGCTGATGTAACGCAAATGTTCCAACTTGGGATCAATAAAGTATATCTTATCTTAAGCTGATCGATGGCTACTGCCATATTTGCCTCTGAACCTTGACAAGTGCATGTTTCAGGCTTATCAATTAATGTAATGTAATGTTATCACAGGGGTCACACACATAAGACCAGCTGTTAAATAAAGCTCTTCTGCCCTTAGCTGGCATGTGGGTATATATATTAATACTGCCCATAATGGACACAACAATTTTCACCCATTTATTAATTATATGTTTTAAATGTGAGTGTTTCCTGTCCCCTAAACCTCCAGGGATGTACACAGTTTAATACTGGCAACTTCTTATTATGGGAAATACGAACACATCTTTTAAAACTACAACTCCCAGTAGAGACGTGCCATAGAGAACATGTTGCGAAACAGAATAGACAGCATGTGTAGTTCTGGGGACGGGGTGGGGGAGGGGGGACGCGGTGGACCCGTTCAAATCCAGTTTTGGACAGTCTGTGGTTCCATCCCATTTCAAGTGCTGTTCGAGAATCGGCTTAACCCTCGGAGCACACTCTCCAATCACAGAGCTTGAGGACTATCACGGGGTTTGTCAAACAGAGCACATGGTGTAGTCCAAACGATAGCTGGGGATTCTGGGTAGTGTAGTGTCTTCTGCCATCCTTTACTCCTGGGAATGGACGCTCACATTACCTTTAAGGGCAGCCGACATAAACGAATGCCGTGCTTCCATGAGCGTCAAATCCCGACGCAGATGGGAATATATTGCAATCAGTTGAAAGCTATTTGCGTCTCTTTATGACGCTGAAGGAGCCTAGGAGCGTCACAATTGGACGCCACGGACACTGACCAAACGTCGCTATTGGACGCTTAGGGAGTGAGAGTGTGTTGTCAGGGCCCTCTAGGCCCTCTGTGAGGGCCTAAGATATTCTTAAAAATTATATTTGAAAACATTAAAAAAAAAACGTTTTTTTTAAATATTTTTTTTAATAATTTTTTGTTGTTACATTTTTCATTAGTTTTACCAAAATAACTTGATTTAATTGTATTTAAAATAATATTTCCAAATAAATAAATCCTTCGAATCTGCCTGTTCAGTTTCTGTTGGAATGTGAAGGGTTAAATGCTGTCTCTGCGAGTTATGTGAAGACGGGAGAACTTGTTGGTCCCTCTCTACATTCACTGTCAAATGACAGTACAATTGACCAAACATATCTTCCCTCTAAATGGGCGGGCTTTATTTTCGCGGACTTTATGACAAGTTCCGCCCGCTGTGAGGTCTATGCAAGTGGTGCAGTGACGCGTCCTAAAACCCGGAAGTAAGCTGCGCTCGGATTCCCTCGACAGAAAGCAACGGGATTCTCCATAGGATTTTGGAAAATAGCTGGAAATAAGGTCTGTGGAAAACGAACCTGTTAGATAAATGCACGTTTTGTTCAGCCGGATAATATCCACATGACTACCCTACTTTTATTATTTTCGAATCATAAATCTAAACGATAGATTTATGATCGATAGATTTATGATTGATAGATTTATGATTAGCATAAGTTCGTTCATGATGGCTCACTTCAGTGATAGTGATGACATCGTTGCGAAATTATTAACCGAGTCATTTTCAAGATTGAGTTACAATGATAAACTGGAGTGGCAAAGGATCAGCTGAATGGCCCGCAGGTGCTTCATCCAAAAGGACAGGAGGATGGACTTTGTGTTTAAGTGATTTGATCATCAAAGGTAGGCCTAAGTCATTTTCAATGCGGGCCGCCGTGCCGACTTAATTCATTTGTAATTGTTACTTGGCTTTGGGAGTCCTGTCATGATAGGTGTTTATATAAATGGTGTTGTTTTGTGTGGTAGAGGGTCGCTGTCATTGATGCGTTTTGCACCCCAGACCGTTGTTTTGATATTCCGCTGAAGTATACGCTGTGACGTAATAACTCTTCTTTTTTTTCTCGAGGGAAGGGGGGTCAGAGGGCCTAGGTACAAAAGTCACGGCTCGCCACTGACAATAATGCTTTCTGTCATCTTTGAAGAGAGATAAAATGGTTTTTTGCCATAGGTTCTCAGTGAAAGTGGTACTGCTGGACAGAGTACTACTTGGACTACCGCCACAAGTACAAACAAGTACTTTTATTGTGTACTTTTATCGTAATACCCCGTCAAACTCCCCTCCCCAGTACAATAATGTATGTTTTCTGCCATCTTTGATGAGAGATACAATGATTTTTTGCCATAAGTTCTCAGTGAAAGTTGTACTGATGGACAGAGTACTACTTGGAGTACGACCACAAGTACAATCAAGTACTTTTATCGTGTACTTTTTGAGTAATACCCTGTCAAACTCCCCTCCAGAGTACAATAATGTATGTTTTCTGTCATCTTTGATGAGAGATAAAATGATTTTTTGCCATAGGTTCTCAGTGACAGTGGTACTGCTAGACAGAGTACTACTTGGACTACTGCCACAAGTACAAACAAGTACTTTTATCGTGTACTTTTATCGTAATACCCCGTCAAACTCCCCTCCAGAGTACAATAATGTATGTTTTCTGCCATCTTTGATGAGAGATAAAATGATGTTTTGCCATAAGTTCTCAGTGAAAGTGGTACTGCTGGACAGAGTACTACTTGGACTACTCCCACACGTACAATCAAGTACTTTTATTGTGTACTTTTTGAGTAATACCCCGTCAAACTCCCCTCCAGAGTACAACAATGTATGTTTTCTGCCATCTTTGATGAAAGATAAAATAATTTTTTGCCATAAGTTCTCAGTGAAAGTGGTACTGCTGGACAGAGTACTACTTGGAGTACGACCACAAGTACAATCAAGTAATTGTATAGTGTACTTTTTGAGTAATACCCTGTCAAACTCCCTTCCAGAGTACAATAATGTATGTTTTCTGCCATCTTTGATGAGAGATACAATTATTTTTTGCCATAAGTTCTCAGTGAAAGTGGTACTGCTGGACAGAGTACTTGGAGTACGATCACAAGTACAATCAAGTACTTCTATTGTGTACTTTTTGAGTAATACCCTGTCAAACTCCCTTCCAGAGTACAATAATGTATGTTTTCTGCCATCTTTGATGAGAGATACAATTATTTTTTGCCATAAGTTCTCAGTGAAAGTGGTACTGCTGGACAGAGTTCTACTTGGAGTACGACCACAAGTACAATCAATTACTTTTATCGTGTACTTTTTGAGTAATACCCTGTCAAACTCCCCTCCAGAGTACAATCATGTATGTTTTCTGCTATAGACCTGGTACAGGGACAACCACTTGGAGCTTAATGCTCTCAAGGCAGTGGAGATGGTTGTGGACTTTAGGAAGAACTTAGCCCCACCCGCCCCCATCACTCTGTGTGACTCCCCAGTCACTGCTGTGAATTATTTCCGCTTCCTGGGCACCATCATCGCCCAGGAACTCAACAACAAATGGCCCAGATGTGTACTATAGAAACTCTTGTAATGTAGGAAACAATTCACACTGGCTGCCATGTGATAATAGGCTTTGTTTTGCAATATTTATTCAACGGTCACTTCTTAGTTACAAACAACAATCTCAAATATAGATTTTAAATATATCAAATTGAGCATATAAATGAAAACTATTTCACAGCAACCACATCCCCTGCTTTTTGGAAAAGTCTGGAGTCCCAGTCCCCAGCTGGTGCCTTTTTTTTTTTTTTTTTTTTTTTTTTTTTTAAATATAGGACATACAGCAACCGCATGTTTATGCACATACATTATTTGTCACACAGAGAGCAAACCCAGTCCCCAACTTGTGCCTCTTCAAGAGACTTTTGGTCCATATGCAGGCACTGTGTGTGGCACCACCGGAAACAGCTGTCACACTGAATCTGCAATAGAAGGAGTGGAGACAAATGAGAATAAAGCCTGTAGTGGACATTTTTATTATATCCTTATATGCTTAAACCAAATGCTTCTCATAAATGTCATGTGCTGTTTTCTTTTTCTTCTACTCTACTTTGGGTTTATTCCCAAGCGCTTCAAGGCCACAGAGCTGCTTTGGCTACTGGGAGACTCACACACAGTCACACAAGAACTTCCCTACTCTGGGAACCGTTATACTATCTACAGCTCAAGGCCAGGTGTCTAACACCGTGTGAAGACAGATTTCTGAGCTTCCCTCCCTTTGCTGTATATAAGCTTTGTGACTATATTGTACTGCGCACACTCACGCAGACTATTCTATGCTCTGTGAGACCTGTGTCTATTTTGTATTGTATCTTATGTAGTTTGAAGCTCTCTGAAATCTGGCAACAGAGTGGGCAGGGCGCAGTGTCTAATAGTAGCAGTAAGCTAACGAGAGGCTACGTTCAGCTGGTGACTCGGGAGTCGGGACAGAGAAAATATCAGGAGTTTGGAAGTATTATAAAATTGAAAGCGAAGGCAGTGTAACAGCCAGATGCAATGTTTGCAAGGCAGAGGTTCCGCGTGGTGGAAAGAACAGAGCTACGTTCAACACGACCAATCTAATACGCTACCTGAGAAACAAACACCAACAACAACACGGCGAGTACACAGCGGCCTCTCAGGTAACGGCACTGAAACAACCAACACTTTCAGAGACTTTTAAAAGGAAAGAGAAACTGCCCCAGAACAGTGAAAAGGCCAACACAATAACAGCCAAGATAGCTGAATTCATCGCGTTGGATGACCAGCCGTTATCTTTTACCTTTTTTTTCTCTTAATGCATTGCATAAAGATCGGATCGGGAAAAATCGGTATCGGCAGATTGTCAAAATCAAATGATCGGAATCGGATCGGGAGCAAAAAAAGGTGATCGGGACATCCCTAGTTCCTACAGAACTAAACTGCATTCTCAATTACGTTAAGCAAGAAACGTATTTTCTCCCACGTTACGTTCGTTTTGAACGTATCTCAAATACGTTTATTTTCTACATATCTTCTAGAAACATATTTTCTCCCACGTTACGTTTGTTATGAACGTATCTTAAATACGTTTATTTTCTACATATCTTACACCTGAGTAAAATTCAGGGAAAGGTGATTGTCAAGTGCCAATAATCAGGCGAGATATTTGATAGTTGGTGCTTGAGAAGACATTTATCTGCAGATCTCTATAAAGTATATTAATTACTCGTTATTCTCTACTAATAGTTAATTACAAGACATCTATCAATATGTGTGTACCTCCACCATTAAACTGTCAAATTCTGCACATTTCTTATACTATCTACATACATAAGAGTATAATTAATGTGTATAATATCAGTTGAAATAAGTGCTTCAACATAGCAGGAAAGCAATACATTAGACGTTAAGTACTTTGTCAGGCTTAATATTTATCTGTAGATACCCCCAAAGCTTTTTTCTTATTTGAAAGAAGACCTTAACCTAAAGTATTATTTAATGTTTAAATAGAGGTTAATTAGTTTGTCTGTTTTGCACATCCTCCTATTAATATCTTTGTACATCGTGCACTAAACTGTTTTATTGTAGAGATCACTTACAGTATCTTCTTGATTTTTTATATTCTATATTTCTATCACAGACCTTCTACTTTCCCCCTATGAAAGTATGTACTCTTAATATTTTTTTCATCAAATAACATTATTCAACAAAAATAACATTATTCAACAAAAATAATTCTATAACGTGCTTTAACCATTAGGAGGTGCACACAAGGTACACACAGCATACTAATAATAACTTTGTATTAGGACACTTATGTATGTATAACATCTGAAGATGTGTAGTTTTATTCATGTGTTTACATACTTTTACAGGATATTGCTATACTATTTCTCATGCTTTACTTCTACACATTAATATCTGATTTGTAAAACATCACAGACAGAAAGGCATATCCGTCATTTAATGGTAAGCTATTGCAATTGTGATTCCATAGATGTGTCTCCCATCACCCACATTCCCTGACTATTCTCTCAACTCAGTATTTACATTCTTATATTCAAAGAAAATCAGTCCTTCTCTATCAGTTGTGCACCGTTATGGTGTAAATGTAACCTATCTACCAATTGGATCAAATATAAAAGTCAGCCGAATTACTATTGATACTGCAAGGAGACGTATTTTGTGAAAAGAAATGCAAGGTGTTGTTTAATTGTTGATATATTTATGATCCACGTCACATATTCAGTTTTGGTGGCAGTTCTCCTGTTTGTCCAGAAGTCTTCTCATCAGGGCTCTATAAATAAAGAACTACAGCAGATGTGTAATATTTAATGCAGCCGAAAGGTGTATTACAATGCCGTTATGTGATGACTTCCAAAGAGAAAAGCAAGAACACTCGGAATAAAGTATTATTATTATTTATTTATATTTGGATATCATATCGCATTAACATCATATCCCAACATGCATTGCGGCTAAACATCCAATCAACGAGCTTCAAGCTGAGGATCTTGGATAATCTGTTCAGTGGGTTTGTGTGTATCCTCAAAATGTCCCTTATAGGCCTACGTCTGTTTCCGGTGACTTTATTTACGGCTAAAAAACCCAAGATTATAGAATTAAACGAATAAATAAAAACAAGGATAATTGTGTGTTATTAGTAAGGAAAACAAGATTTTCAAAAATACAGATTTCAGTATTTTGAGGCTCTAAGCCCCATTTCTTTTCCTCACAGACGGGAAAAAAAGTCCGACATTATACGATTTAAAATAAAAACATAAAACACTGGCATGTAATTTACGTTAGAATAAATAGAATGGTTTTGAATAATAGATGAGAGTAAAATCTACGTCACTTTACAGCCCCGCCCACTTTTGGGGAAACCAACGCTGTCATTTGAACGGCGATCAAGCCTGAAGCCACAGAGATCTTCTGTTACTGTCCTTTCTTCTTAGAGGAAGTACAGAAACACGTAACTCTGGATTTGTTTTAATGTTTGAGGTGCAATAAACAACACAGCAGCTTTTTGGCATGTTAAAAACTATTATGTTCTGCCTCGCTCATGAGAGTAACAGCTGGCGAAATTACAGCCGCCTACTGATTTCAAATGTGTGCTCTAAAATGATAGATGATGATCATTAGTATAAGCAAGACAATAAATGGCAAAGATATGTAGAAAATAAACGTATTTAAGATACGTTCATAAGAAACGTAACGTGGGAGAAAATATGCTTCTAGAAGATATGTAGAAAATAAACGTATTTGAGATACGTTCATAACGAACGTAACGTAGGAGAAAATACGTTTCTTGCTAAACGTAATTGAGAATGCAGTTTAGTTCTGTGGGAACGTAATTTTTAGGAGACAGGGTTGGATGTGGCATTGAGCCGGGTTGTTTTATGCCGGCGCACATGGCACTGTTGATTTCTTTGTCAAACACTGATGAAAAGTAAATGCTAATGTTACATCTCAAGTCCAACAATATCACAATTGAATTGAAATTGTGCAAAAGTAGCACGCACCTGATGCTGTCAGTATTTCCATGGCCAACACTTTTCTTCGATGCGCCATCTCCTTTTTTGTGGTCCCAAAGGCCATTGTTGGTGTTTTAGGAAACACTTCCTTGACCTCCTTTGCCATCTTAAAGTGATACACCATGTTATGTTGTTAAAATAACTATCCAACTACCCCAAATGTGTTTTTGTGAAAGGCAGTAAAACAGACTTAATCCTAAAAGCTGAAAGAATGTTGTATTAGCAAAAAGCATATATGAAAATAAATATTCCACTTACCATGCAGACAACTACCCCACAGCTATTGCCATCCTGCTGTACTGGGTGTTTCATTACTCCTCCCTTCCATTTTACGTCTACCCAGTCTGTCTTACTTACTGCAGCAGGTCCTCCTCATTTTGAAGTAATCACTGCGTGAGATAAGATATATTATTAACGTACAATGCATACTGTAAAAATAGAATACTCGCATAATAAAATAAATCCTTGTCACACTGTGTCTCAGCAGTTGAGTAACACAATTTGAAGTGATGTTAATGCATGTTTCCCAAATGTATATTTTAAGATGTAACATGCAGACACCTAGTCTGATATCAAACTGAATTGACAATTGTTCACTCTAAGGACAGGTTGTTTATTCAGTGGATTGGGTGTTATGGTATAATCGGCATGGACCAAAGTCAAACATGCACACATTTTCCACACATTATATGTTTTGGTGTAGTTGAACATAAAATAAAAAAACAAAAGTGCTGGTTGTGGCAATATAGCTGATCCATCTATTCCCACATAAATATAACAATAAATATAAACATTATATATGACGGAATAGAATGAAATAAATATTTTTGAAAAATAGGTGAAATTGGATGCAGTTAGTACCTGCATTTGTTGGCAGCATTGTCTGACTCGGCCTGCTCTGCAGAGTTGCGTGCAGGATCTGCCAAATACACTGTGCTTTCTTCAGCATTGATGTACTGTGGACACAGAAAAATAAATATATATTTTTGAAATAAACACAACATCTCCAAAAACTTGGCTGATCAAGAAATATACAATTATATGATATAGACACTACTAACCAGACATTTCTAATGTATACCGTCTACATGTACAAAGGACACAATGGCTCCATAGCTGTCAAAGTGTATCTGTAATACATAAGAACGAAACAACTTCCATTTCCCATCAGGCTGTATTTGTTTTCTTTATACAGTAGAGTCAAATAGCTTGATAGAGTATGTTTATATTTAGACAAAGACATAATGAAAACCTTTGTAGTTATCCTCAATAGAAACACAAGTTACCTTTGACAAAGTGTGCTTCCTGACCTCTTCTCTTTTCCCAAAGAGGATCACACCAGCTGAGTAATGGTTGAGAATATAAATCCTCGTCCCCAGTTCACATTTGTGGTCGTAGTCCAAGTAGTAGGCTACTGAGTCCAACAGTGAGTCCAATATCATTTTATCTCTCATCAAAGATGACAGAAAACATACATTATTGTACTCTTGAGGGGAGTATGACAGGGTATTACTCAAAAGGTACACCATAGAAGTACTTGATTGTACTTGTGGTCATAGTCCAAGTAGTACTGAGTCCATCAGTGCCACTCTCACTGTTACGTGCCGTAGTGTGTGTGTGTGGTCGTGTGTGTGTGTGTTTTCCTCTCTCTCCCTCTGATTGTCCCCAGGTGCGGCCTCTCCCCAGGTGCTCCTAATTAGCAATCACGGCTTCCATATAGGACCGGAGGAGGACGGCAGTGAGGCCCCTTCTTTCTCTCCTTCTCGCCTGGCTGCATGTGTGCAGCCGGTCTCTGTGTGAGACCCAGCCTAGTTGTGTGCTGTTTATTGTACGCTGGTGTTGTAATTTGGCTGGTGAGCCGCCTTAATATGTTCTTATTAAAACCTCACTTAAACTTTCAGCATTGAGTTTCCTCTCCTTTTTCTCTCGTCCAGCTATCTTTTGTGTCGCTACTTCCCTTGGTACCCCTAGATCTACAAGGGAACGTAACATCGGGGCTCGTCCAATCTTTGAGACAAAGAGTGAGTATTTGGTTGTTGGTTAGTGTTGATATTGTGTGTGGTGGTGAGCAGTAGTGTATATAGGTGTAGGATTGGCTGTGAAGTGTCTTCCTGTTGAACAGCTTCCTCAGTTTAGACAGGGGAGTGTCTAGCTGGACTGAATCAGTCCTTCCTTCAGGCACTCATTTTTTATTTTGCCTTTTTTATTTTCGGGGTAATCCTGGGTGGGGATTCATTCCCTGTTGGGGGCAGGCGATTCAGGGTTTCGGCCGCTGATGTTTGCCTTTAAAGTCGCCTCGAGCCCGGCACGCTCCAGAAGATAGTTAGGTAAAGTTTGGTAGGCAGGATCTGGGGAAGTTTGTAAATAAATAAATAATAATATTTGTAAGTAGCCGTTGCTATGGGGTCTAAATTAGATGCCAGGGTAAAAGTGCGTATGGCTCGTCTCCAGTGTGAGAGGGAGGAGCGTGAGCGAGAGTTTCAGCTCAGGAGGGAGCTGGAGATCAGGAAGCAGGAGCTGGAGATCAGGAAGTTGGAGGCAGACACTGCTGTCCGGATGCTTCAGCTAGAGCTCCAAGCAGCTGTGGTGGGTGATTCTGCCGTTACACCTTCAGGTTCGGCTGCTGCTTTTGATGCTGGTAGCAACATTCAGCTGGTCCCTGTCTTTCTTGAGTCGGAAGTGGAGATGTTCTTTAGTGCATTTGAGCGCATTGCTGCTGCTCTGCTCTGGCCAGAAGACGTGTGGGCCATACTTGTACAGTGCAAGCTAGTCGGCAAGGCTCAGGAGGCTTGCTCTTCTCTTTCTGTCGAGGATAGTTTGGAGTATGACAAGGTGAAAGGTGCTATTCTCAGGGCATATGAGCTTGTGCCTGAGGCCTACAGGCAGCGTTTTTGCGGCATGAAGAAAGCTGCTGGCCAAACATACGTGGACTTTGCGAGGGAGAAGAAAGTCCTCTTTGACAGGTGGTGTAGAGCATGTAAAGCGGATGACATCGCTTCAGTATGTGAGCTGATGCTGTTGGAGTTCAAAAACTGTGTACCGGAGCGTACGGTAGTCTACCTGAATGAGCAGAGAGTGACTACCCTTCAGCAAGGCTGCCACTCTGGCAGACGAGAGTGCGCTGATACACAAGAGCTGTTTTTCCCAGCGGGACCCTCCTCAACGGGACACTTATCGGAGAGCTCCTGATAATGATGTTCCCTGTGCCAGTGTTCCAGTGTTAGGTCCCAGAATAGACAGAGCGTGTTATTTTTGTTTTGACCCAGGTCACATGATAGCAGACTGTGCAGCTTGGAAGAGGAAGCAGGCCACCACTATGGCGGATGAGGAAGGGCTTGAGCTT
The DNA here is from genome assembly GCF_902827115.2 of Pseudochaenichthys georgianus. NCBI lineage: Eukaryota > Metazoa > Chordata > Actinopteri > Perciformes > Channichthyidae > Pseudochaenichthys > Pseudochaenichthys georgianus. The sequence goes on along the minus strand of NC_047503.1, from coordinate 22,668,372 downwards.
TTGGCTCAGAGCGATTCTCCTCATCGTTTTGGGGTCCGGAAAGCTCGTAACAGGCGTGCCACACATGCTCATTCTGCTTCTCTTCCAGGACCCAAGAAAAAGAGATCGTGTTTCTTTTGTCTTGATCCTGGTCATCTAGAGGCAGAGTGTGTAGCTCGGAAGGAGCAGGTGGCAACTGCTCTGGAAAAGCCAAAAGCCCGGCACCCGGTTGCGATGCGACAGAGTGGTGAGGTGCAGTTAAGTTCTGCATCCGTCTGTGACAGTAGTGTGGGTGTTTCCGTCTCTGAAGCGGTGGGGGTGGACCTAGCTCAGAGCGATGCGGATCTGTGTTCAGTGAGTGGTGTGTGTGTTGTGTGTGTTGTGTGTGTTGCTCCGGTGTTGGCTGCTGGTGAGCAGTATAAGGTGTGTTTTATGGGGGGAAGTGTTACATGCCGTAGTGTGTGTGGTCGTGTATGTGTGTTTTCCTCTCTCTCCCTCTGATTGTCCCCAGGTGCAGCCTCTCCCCAGGTGCTCCTAATTAGCAATCACGGCTTCCATATAGGACCGGAGGAGGACGGCAGTGAGGCCCCTTCTTTCTCTCCTTCTCGTCTGGCTGCATGTGTGCAGCCTGTCTCTGTGTGAGACCCAGCCTAGTTGTGTGCTGTTTATTGTACGCTGGTGTTGTAATTTGGCTGGTGAGCCGCCTTAATATGTTCTTATTAAAACCTCACTTAAACTTTCAGCATTGAGTTTCCTCCTTTTTCTCTCGTCCAGCTATCTTTTGTGTCGCTACTTCCCTTGGTACCCCTAGATCTACAAGGGAACGTAACACTCACTGAGAACTTATGGCAAGAAATCATTTTATCTCTCATCAAAGATGACAGAAAACATACATTATTGTACTCTTGAGGGGAGTTTGACAGGGTATTACTCCAAAAGTACAGGATAGAAGTACTTGATTGTACTTGTGGTCGTACTCCAAGTAGTTCTCTGTCCAGCAGTACCACTTTCCCTGAGAACTTATGGCAACAAATAATTTTATCATCAAAATGGCAGAAAACATACATTATTGTACTCTGGAGGGGAGTTTGACAGGGTATTTCTCAAAAAGTACACAGTAAAAGTACTTGATTGTACTTTTGGTAGTAGTCTAACAAGTAGGCTACTGAGTCCAGCAGTATCACTTTTATTAAGAATGTATGGCTACAAATCATTTTATCTCATTACATATAGCAGAAGTGGCATCATTTTGTTCACAGGAGGGGAATTTGAGAGTATTACCCAGAGAAAAGACAGTAAAAGTACTTCATTTTATTGTTGGTAGCAGTCAAACAGAAACAGAAGCAGAAAAAACGATAGGTTACTTACGTAACCCCAGTGTCAGAGTAACATGACGTGAGATGTCTCACTATGGGATGCGCCTCATCGCGGAGCAAACGGAAGCATCAATCTCATTACGCCAATCCTGATTGGCTGGTGATCTTGACGTCTGCGTCAGGGAATTCACCCCCTATAAGTAGCTTGCGCCACGACGCATGCGTCATTCAAAATAAGCACCTCTTCTCGCTTCACCATAGCAAGGAGGGCCGTCAGGTGAGACATCTCACTTCATGTTACTCTGAGGACTGGGGTTACGTAAGTAACCTATAGTTCTCATTCATAACACTCCGTTCGATGTCTCACTATGGGAAATTGTAGCTCCCGTATTGTCAGACGAGCTTATCTCGAAAATCACCAAACCAACCAGAACTTAACAGGTAGAGCTCTGACTCAACCAGGTGCCCAGCACTGCTTGAGTCACACTGGGAGCAGAACGTCCAGCCTGTTAAGAGGCGGACAAAAGTGAGCGACGAGGACCAGCTCGCCGCTGCACCAATGTCTTGGATGGGAGACATCCTGGACAGAGCCCAGGATGCAGCCAGACCCTGAGTCGAAAGAGCTCGCGGACCCGAGGGTGCCTGCGAACTCTGACTCGTATGGGCCCCAAAGCAATTGCTTCCACAAACCAGTGGGAGAGCCGTTGCTTAGTAACAGGCTTGCCCTTATAAGGGTTAGCCCAGGACACAAGGGGTTGGTCATTATGACGAAGCACCCTTGATCTGTCCCTGTACGTGCGTAAAGCACGGGCTAGACAAGGCAAATCCGGCCGCTGTTCCCCGGAGGAATACAGTGGCAGGGAGGATGCCTCAATGTCAAATGTGGTACCTGAACCAACCGCCTTAAGATAAAGGCAGGATTGGGCTTCAACCACACTCTGTTTGCCCTGGGGCGAACTGAAGACTGTACAGATAGTGCATGAGTGCCACTGGCTCGCTTGGCAGCTGCCAGGGTCAGCTTCATGTCACACTGTATTCAGATTGTACCACTCACGGGCCAGGCCCATAGAGCCAAGCGCTCTGGGTGTGGGTGAAAGATCGCCCCCCCCCCCCGCTTGGGACAGTATGTCCCTGCGTAGTGGGAGCTGCCATGGCTGCCCGCACAGCAGCTGATATATCTCCGCTAGCCAGTACATAGCTGGCCAGTGCGGAGCTATCAGGATAAGTGTGTGGCGTTGCTCTCTCACTCTGGCCAGAGTTGGGGGTATCAGAGCCAGGGGTGGGAATGCGTACAGAAGGCCCGGGGGCCAATCGTGCGCGAGGCATCCACGCCTAACGGTGCATTTAGATCGCGCATCGAAAAGAACATCTGACACTGAGCGTTGTCTTTCGATGCGAACAGATCCACCGCGGCTCTGCCGTAAAGCACCTACAGCTGGTTCACAATCCTTGGATGTAGAGTCCAGTCTGCATAAAGTGGTATACCTCTGGACAGTAGATCTCCCCCGAGGTTCATCACTCCCGGTACGTGCGTCGCTCTCAGAGTGAGGAGACGTCTACCGCTCCATAGGATCAGTTTGCGCGCCAGTGTGTGTAACTGGAGAGAACGCAAACCCCCTTGGCGGTTAATATACGATATTGTGGTCGTATTGTCTGTCCTCACGAGGACGTGATGTCCCCTGAGGAAAGGCAGAAAGCGTTTTAGGGTGAGAAACACCCCGCTAAAAGCTCCAAGTAATTTATGTGCGCCCGCTGGAGGTCTCTGCTCCAGAGACCCCTCACCGGGCGACCTTCATAAATACCTCCCCAACCTGTCAGACATGCGTCCGTGGTGACCACTTTCCGTGAAAGGACAGCACCCATAGGCACGCCCCGTACTAGAAAAGTCGGGTGCAGCCAGTGGCGCAGTGCCATTACGCATTTCACAGTAACCATCACTCTCCGCGCGCCATGGCTGGAAAAGAGCGAGACAAGCTCTGAAAGCTTTCACTCTTTCCGCTGACAAGCGAGCTGAAAAGGGCACCGAGTTCAGGCGTAAACCCAGGAAGAGTATAGTCTGCGCGGGGCACAACATGCTCTTCTCTGTGTTTATTATGAAACCCAGGTTGAGCAGGTGCTTTAAGTAGTTATAATGATGCTGTTTCAATCACATTAGTATGCATGAAAAAGTGCCAGGTGACACGCCCCCAATTATGCAAATGAGCTAAGTCCGTCTCCCATTGGTCAATGAGCTAAGTCCCGCCTCCCATGTCCCGCCTCCCATTAGTTGATGTGTGTTATCAGGTAGGTGTGAAATGCCCCCCTGTGTAGTGCCTTTGTTGTTTAGTTCTTTGATGTGTTGATTAGGGCAGTCTCTTTGAAGTTATGTTGTCTGGCCCCTGTCCCCTCACACCCCTTTGTAGTCTAGTCCAGGGGTGCCCAACCTTTTTTGAACTGAGAGCTACTTTTAAAGTTGCCAGTCTGCCGAGATCTACCAGTCCAAATAGAGAGGTGTAGCCATTACTGACAGCCTACTACCAGGTAAATACACACTTCTACTTGTATAAAACTGACCTTTGTACGATTAATACTTCATAAAATACTGCAGATCCTTTATCTTACCTCTTTCTAATCTACACATATACAAGTATTTAACTGAAGTTACACAACAGTGTTGTTGATACAGAGTTGGAGTTTATTCACACGTCACATACTACAGTGGGTAATGTTTTCAAGAAATATTGAACAGTGCTGCCACATATGACACAGGAAAAAAAGAAAAGACTCTGAACCCTTTCTTTGCCATTATATAAAAATAGTGTTGCTACAAAAGTATAAATTAGGCTTACTAATAAGACAATTCAGATCTGAAGCTACACAGGAATCTGCTGCAACAGTGCAATAAAAGAGACACAATTAATAGAATCAAACCCTTTTGTTGCATTTTAGTAGATTATAAAAAGAAATGCCTTTAAAATAGGATGCAAGCAACACTAGTTTCTTAACCTGAATTGATAATAGACTATAATCAATTTAAGTTTGCATTCTTATACCATTTTGTACAATAATTATAATGAATAAGTTCAAACAAATTAAAACTTACAGCTGATTAATAACGGTATCTAACTTGAGTTTGTATTATATCAAAAACCTGTTGAAATGCTTCTGTTATTTTTACTGTCCCCCAAAAGCGCGTCGGCAGCCTCCAGGAATGCTTCTTTCACAACTTCGCCGTCTTTGAAAGACTTCATGTGTTTGTCAAGAGCGTGACTGACACGATAAGATGCTCTGGTAGCAGCCTTGCTCTTGTTGTTGGGCCTGGTGGAAATGGACTGCTGTGCATTTAGCCGTCCTCTCAGGCCCCTCCCCTTTTGGAGCGTGGGGCAGAATTAGGAGGGAATTCCGTCTCGTAGCGTTTGTGCACTGTTTTGAAATGCCGCTCCTAAATTACCCTTCTTTGATAAAGCCACGCTCGCATTGCAGATGAGACAGATGGACTTTGAATTGGAATAGATACGCCCCCACACATGGGGTCACGCTGGCCAATCACAAAGCTTTGGTGCGTTCAAGTGCATTATTCTGGCACGGGAAGATTATGTTATAGGACATTAACGATAAAACAGAATATTGTTGTTCTATTTTTAGACACATCTCGCGATCGACTGGGAATCTCCCCGCGATCGACCGGTCGATCGCGATCGACTGGTTGGGCACCCCTGGTCTAGTCCATTGATGTGTGTTATAACAGGTAGGTGTGAAAAGCCCCCCTGTGTAGTGCCTTTTGTTGTCTAATTCTTTGATGTGTTGATTAAGGCAGACTCTTTGAAGTTATGTTGTCTGGCCCCTGTCCATCAGAGCCCTTTGTTATCTAATCTAATTAGCCTTTGTTCTTTGCCCTTTGATATGAGGTGCTATAACAAGCAGGTGTGATTTCACACTGGTGAAAGCCTTTGATGTTAATCTAGGCGTCTCTTTGAAGTTATGCATGAGACTGTCTACCCGCCCCCTCCCAGCCTTCCTTATGGCTATGACGCCAGCAGATAGTGGGGGTGGAATTAGATGAAGAGAGAAATACACTCAAACTAAATTAAAAAAGACAGACAATTCAGCTTACCAAGTCACCTTTCAAAAAAGAAAAATGGCAAGAGACGCCTCGAATTGGGTTTAATCAGCCTGTGATAGCTTACCAAGTCAACCATCCGGAGCGCCAGTCAAGAAACGAATGCAGCAGCAGTGCGGGGTTCAGAGTACAGCCGAAAGATCTGTGCACAAATTGATCTCGTGCCCTCTTTTTTGGTCATGTGAGCGTTCATGTGTGTTGGAGGAGGGGCTCTGTAAGGAAGTCTGAAGGAAGGGGCATATTTTCCCCCCGGTTGTGTACTTTCAAATTATAGCTCACTCGAGATGGTTTCTCCAAATTGACAGGTTTTGCATACATAAAAAAGTGTATCTTACAGTTCCTTTGTGAGAGAATTACACACAAATCTGCAGAGTGTCACTAAAAAGTTTTACGCAGTGACTGACATTCTGTATGTGTTACGGTGGAGCGAAGGAAGCAGGTAGGACCCAAATGCAGATTAAAGTAAAAATAATTCCTTTATTTCAAGGCTAAGATATAATCAAAGACAAAACAGAACACTCACCGACGAACTAGTCATGACACAAGACAACCCGACAAAGAGAGACAGAAAACACAGAACTTAAATACACCCAGGACTAATCACATAAACACGAGACAGGTGAGGAGGGAGGAGAAAACACATAGGTACCAGGTGAACACAATTGGGTAATCAGAGAGGGAAACCGACAGAAAGCAAACAGGCAGGAAACGGGGGTGAACACTTTACAAAATAAAATAGGAAACCCAAAGATAGAAAAGGACACGAAAAATACTAACACAGACAAATCCTAACAGTACCCCCCCCTCAAGGGACGGATCCCAGACATCCCAAAACAAAAAACAAAAATCCAAAAACTCAAGCAGGGAGGGTGGAGGGGGTCCGGAGGAGGGACGCATCACTAAGCCACCAGGGTGGGAGGAGGGGGTCAGGAGGACGGGACTGAACTGACCGTCCAGGGGCAAGGCAGAGGACCAGGAAGGGGTCTCGGGCGGACGGCCCGGGGGTAAGGCAGAGGACCAGGAAGGGGTCTCGGGCGGACGGCCCGGGGGCAAGGCAGAGGACCAGGAAGGGGTCTCGGGCGGACGGCCCGGGGGTAAGGCAGAGTCCAAAAAGGGGGATTCGGGAGGACGGCCCGGGGGCAAGGCAGAGGACCAGGAAGGGGTCTCGGGCGGACGGCCCGGGGGTAAGGCAGAGGACCAGGAAGGGGTCTCGGGCGGACGGCCCGGGGACAAGGCAGAGGACCAGGAAGGGGTCTCGGGCGGACGGCCCGGGGGTAAGGCAGAGTCCAAAAAGGGGGATTCGGGAGGACGGCCCGGGGGCAAGGCAGAGGACCAGGAAGGGGTCTCGGGCGGACGGCCCGGGGACAAGGCAGAGGACCAGGAAGGGGTCTCGGGCGGACGGCCCGGGGGTAAGGCAGAGTCCAAAAAGGGGGATTCGGGAGGACGGCCCGGGGGCAAGGCAGAGGACCAGGAAGGGGTCTCGGGCGGACGGCCAGGGGGTAAGGCAGAGGACCAGGAAGGGGTCTCGGGCGGACGGCCCGGGGGCAAGGCAGAGGACCAGGAAGGGGTCTCGGGCGGACGGCCCGGGGGTAAGGCAGAGTCCAAAAAGGGGGACTCGGGCGGACGGCCCGGGGGCAAGACAGAGTCCAAGGTGGGGACCATGGAGGGGCGAAGGCAGCGGCAGGAAGAGTCAGGGGGCCGGGCCCGAGGGCGAGAACCGCTGCACTCAGGGGGCCGGGCTCGAGGGCGAAGACCAGACAGCTCCGCAGGCCGGGCAGGAAGGCGCTGACGGGACAGTGCCGGAGGCCGGGCAGGACCCGGTGTCGGAGCTGGTGGGACAGGCCTCGGCAGGATCCCCCACGGAAGAGGACCAGGACACGGGATTGGCAGGACCCCCGGCAGGAGAGCAGTCGGCGGGGCTTCCAACAGCACAGGACAAAGGGTTGGCAGGACCCCCGGCAGGAGAGCAGACGGCGGGACCCCCAACGGGACAGGACAAAGGGTTGGCAGGACCCCCGGCAGGAGAGTAGTCGGCGGGGCCTCCAACGGCACAGGACTAAGAGTTGGCAGGACCCCCGGCAGGAGAGGAGTCGGTGGGGCCTCCAACGGCACAGGACAAAGGGTTGGCAGGACCCCCGGCAGGAGAGTAGTCGGCGGGACCTCCAACGAGACAGGACAAGGAGCTGGCAGGACCCCCGGCAGGAGAGTAGATGGCGGGACCCCCAACGGGACAGGACAAAGGGTTGGCAGGACCCCCGACGAGAGTAGTCGGCGGGGCCTCCAACGGCACAGGACTAAGAGTTGGCAGGACCCCCGGCAGGAGAGTAGGCGGCGGGACCTCCAACGGGACAGGACACAGGGTTGGCAGGACCCCCGGCAGGAGAGCAGTCGGCGGGACCTCCAACGGCACAGGACATGGGGTTGGCAGGACCCCCGGCAGAAGAGTAGTCTGCGGGACCTCCAACGGCACAGGACCTGGGGTTGGCAGGACCCCCGGCAGAAGAGTAGTCTGCGGGACCTCCAACGGCACAGGACCTGGGGTTGGCAGGACCCCCGGCAGAAGAGTAGTCTGCGGGACCTCCAACAGCACTTCAGTAGGGACTTTAGATGGGACTAGAGAAGGGACTAGGAAAGTGACCTGAGGAGGGACTAGGGAAGGGACTAGAGAAGGGACTACAGAGGGGACTAGAGAAGGGACCAGAGGAGGAACTAGAGAACGAAACTCGAGAGGAGACTCGAGAGGGGAACTAGAGAGGGGACTTGAGGGACTAGAGGAGGGACTAAAGGAGGGAACTGGAGAGGGGACTCCAGAGGGGAGACTAGAGGAGGGACTAGAGAAGGGAACTTGAGAGGGGACTCGAGAGGCGAACTAGAGAGGGGACTAGAGGAGGGACCAGTGGAGGGACTAAAGGAGGGAACTGGAGAGGGGACTCCAGAGGGGACTAGAGGAGGGACTAGAGGAGGGACTAGAGGAGGGACTAGAGGAGGGACTAGAGAAGGGACTCGAGAGGCGAACTAGAGGGGGGACTCGAGGAGGGACTAAAGGAGGGACCAGAGGAGGGACTAAAGGAGGGAACTCGAGAGGGAACTTGAGGGGGAACTGGAGATGGGACTGTGGCAGCTGGGGCCACATCTGGGTCTGGCACCAAGGCTGCTGGGACCGGGACTGGGGCCGGAATTTAAGCCAGAATCCTGGCTGAAAGGTCCGGTTCTGGAGCCGGAAACATGGCTGTAAAGTCCGGTTCCGGAGCAGGGACCGTGGCTGCTGGGACCGGCACTGGAGCCGGAACCATGGCTGCAGGGCAGGGAACCGGAACACGGATCCATGGCTGTGTGGGGTGGTACTGGAGCACGGTACCATGGCGATGTGGGATGGTACTGGGGCACGGAACCATGGCTGCTGGGGCCAGAACTGGGTCCGTAACCATGGCTGCTGGGGGCTGAACTGGTTCTGGAACCCTGGCTCTTTGGGCTCGTGCTGCCAACCTGGCCTTGCGACCCCTTCCTTTAGGAGCCGTTTGGAGGCTCCGTGGACCTCCAAAGGCCAGACGAGTACCAGCGAATGGCTCCTGGACAGTAGCAAACACTGGGTGAGAAGCAGGGGCTGACGCCAGACGGACCACACCAATGCGTGTGGTATCAAAACAGGAGTTGGGAGACCTGGGTCTGTCAGGATCGGGAAAACAAATTGTGAGGTAATCCAAAAGCCTGGCAGGTAAGAATTTCACCAAACCTTGATTCCTCAGTGTAAGGTGGACTGCTTCTGCCAGAGCAGCATCTCGCTGCTGAACCCTGACCGCTCCTATCCATTGATGAGAGCAGGTAGCCAAAGAAAACGTAAAAAAAACAGTATGGGAGTTCACACCCGAGCTGCTGCAGGGGTTGAGTATGTTTTGGCTCTCGGGGGATGGGGGGCTAAGAGACAGATTCTTAACGAAATCTTTACACATAAATCTGCCGAGTGTCTGTAAAAAAGTCTTTGAATCATAAAACTTGCCTTTTTAGAGTCAGAATCCTAACGAAATTTCCTCAAACAGAGTACTTTCATGGTAGTGGTCAGCTTTTATACACAAAAGTGTATCTTTTCAGTAACTTTCTCAGAGAATGTAAGCATACATCTGTCAAATGTTCAAAACAGCCTTGTTTTCACTGAAATAGCCTCAAAATCACAAACTGACATTAAGAGTCAGATGCTCGACGAAATCTAATAAAACAACGTACTTCATTATCTACTTTTTCAGCTTTTATACACAAAAGTGCAGGGAAGGTATCCAGATTTAGAACACTATCTGTGAGATGAGAAGGATGAGGGACGGGGGAGGAAAATTCAGAGGATGAAGAAGCAGAAAACAGCCATTATTCTTCACTCTTTTGTAAAACGGACAGTTTCAAGAAAGATGAAAACCGTGTTTATGCAGACATGCAAAATATCTGAAGCCCTATAAAAAAGTTACAAGTATATTGTGTTGAAAATATCTCAAAAAGTCGTAATATTGTATAATGTGATACCTGTTTGTAATATACATGGATCGTATTTCGAGGCGTAGTCGTGGGGGGGGGGGGGGGGGGGTCTGCAGTTCGGTGGACTAAGGATTGCACCACTGCTTTTTGCAGATGATGTGGTTCTGATGGCTTCATCGGTCTGCGACCTTCAGCACTCACTGGATCGGTTCGCAACCGAGTGTGAAGCGGCTGGGATGAGGATCAGCACCTCCAAATCTGAGGCCATGGTTCTCAGCAGGAAACCGATGGACTGTCCACTCCAAGTAGGGAATGAGTCCTTACCCCAAGTGAAGGAGTTCAAGTATCTCGGGGTCTTGTTCTCGAGTGAGGTATCAATGGAGCGTGAGATGGGCCGGAGAATCGGAGCAGCGGGAACGGTATTGCAGTCGCTTTACCGCACCGTTGTGACGAAAAGGGAGCTGAGCCAGAAGGCAAAGCTCTCTGTCTACCGGGCCATTTTCGTTCCTACCCTCACCTATGGTCATGAAGGATGGGTCATGACCGAAAGAACGAGATCGCGGATACAAGCGGCCGAGATGGGTTTCCTCCGCCGGGTGGCTGGTGTCTCCCTTAGAGATAAGGTGAGAAGTTCGGTCATCAGGGAGGGACTCGGAGTTGAGCCGCTCCTCCTTCGCGTCGAAAGAAGCCAGTTGAGGTGGTTCGGGCACCTAGTTAGGATGCCACCTGGGCGCCTCCCTAGGGAGGTGTTCCAGGCACGTCCAGCTGGGAAGAGACCAAGGGGTAGACCTAGGACCAGGTGGAGGGATTATATCTCTTCGCTGGCCTGGGAGCGCCTTGGGATCCCCCAGTCAGAGCTGGTTGATGTCGCCAGGGAAAAGAAAGTTTGGGGCTCTCTGCTGGAACTGCTACCCCCGCGACCCGACCACGGATAAGCGGGAGAAGATGGATGGATGGATGGATGGTGATACCTGAGGATATTCTCTTTTTTTTAATTGTAGCGACTGTGAACTAATGTGTAATTACTTTTTACTAACTATAAGAAAAGTCTCTCTGAAGAGGGGAAATAATAAAACAATTTTAAAAACATGATCTTTGTCTTTTTTATAATTACTTTACACCACTATAAGGAAACCCAATATTAAGTTTTGTGTGAGGTTGTACTAGGGATAATATTAGAATGTTGCTGTACCCATAAATAATGTGTTTCTGCTCTATTTCACTCCATGAAGCCTCCAGCTTGTACAAGGCTCCGCCTCTACTCAACATAACATGTCCCGCCCTCCTCACCAGAACATTTAAAAGTAAGGGGATGGAAATAGATGAAAATAAATACACTCAAACTAAATAACAGGCCAGGCATTTCCACTCACCAAGTCACTTTTCAAAAAAGAAAAATGGTCAAGAGAAGCATAGATATGGGTTTAATCTGCGAGACGCCTGTGACAACGTACAGCCACCCGTTAGGAGCGCCAATTAAGAAACAAATGCAGTATCTGGGCCAGGTTCAGACACCTCCAGCCGAAGAACTTCATGAAGAATGGACTCTGAAAAATGGCGATGTTTGGGGTTATGTATTCAACTATATGGCGAATGAACTGCATTTCTACAATCTGAAGAATGGAGAAACGTATGGACCCCGCAGTGTTAAAGCGACACTGACCTCAACAGATTGGGCTGTGTTAACTATGGTGTCTTCCAGAGATCTCCACGCAACCACGGTATCGGAAGAAGTAGTGCATCAAGAAACCATAGTGGAACCAGCGGTGTACAAGATATTTGCAAAGAAAAGCAAAGAAACACAGACAGCATGCGAGATCAAAGAAGAGATTTCACCGCCGCCCCTCAATGTGGAGGAAGAAAGAGTTATTTCTCCGCTGCCAGAAGTGAGAAGAGTCCTGACAAGCACCATCTGGGAAACTAAAAGCGGACCATCGGGGCGATGGTATTACCGTGCAAGCCATTTGGAAACGCTGGGGAAGGACCCCTCTGACGATTTTGTTTTGGAGTATTTTAACTCTACATGTGGAGTTTTTCAGACATCTGTGCGGGTGCCTCTGACTGCTTGGCTGAAAATGATTGATGAAAAAGCTACAAAGCTTAAAGAACTTTTTAAACAGAGTCAGACATCGATGGACATTATAATGGTGAAAAAGAATCTCACCTTTACAGAGGACTCCGCCTCCCACTCAACATAACAAGTCACACCCTCCTCACCAGATCATTTTAAACTAAGGACCCCTCAAAGAAAAACATTGTGTATTCTACCTATGTAAAAAGAGTGTCGGGGTTGTCTTACCAAAATGTGTTATCTCTGTATCAAGATGATGTGTTTAAAAATGAATTTTGTGAAAAATACCAACAGTGTGAGAGACGTCATAAAGACACTCATTTTAACCACAGTGTTTGTTCTCTACAAATGTTTTAAGATTGTTACAAAATGTAAAAAATAAAAATAAAAGGTATGGAGACTAAATTAATTCAGGTGACTCTGGCTTTATTAGGAAAACAAACATATAATACAAATGGGTTAGGGGTTAAATGTAACCATCGTGGACTTAATAGTCTAACAAAATACTTTATCTGAATACATTTGTTCTTTTTAAGAGCACTTTTTGAAATTATTTATTTATTATTTCAGTGGAACAATCCAGTTTTTGTTAACATCAACGCTTTCTTCTCTTTTTTCTTGTGTTACTAAGATACTTTTAGACACACTTTGGTGTATGCAACACTTGTTCAGATAAACAAGATTTTTTCTTTTCTGATAAACTTACATATTTTAGTTATTTTCTGTTACCAAGATACTTTAAGATACACCTTGATGTACGCAACACTTAACAAAGGGTATAATATGAAGTACTTGGTAAGGAAGGGGTTTTTCTTTAAGGGGTGCAAAACTTTAGAACAGGGTAAAATATTCATTAATTTGTATTGAATTGAGTTTTCTTTTTCTTTTTTGATTTTCAACATACTATTTGTACACAATGACTTTTCCATATTTCAGACATACTATACTTTTTTGACTTTTTTCTGTAGAATCTTGACAAAACTATTACTTGTTCTTAAATGATGACCTATTGCTGGAGATGAGATGAAAAAGCTAAACGCTTAAAGAACTTTTTTCTAAAAACTCTCAATTCTATAATTGACTCCCCCCATTCAACGCAATAAGCCCCACCCTCCACTCAGCAAATCATCTAAAACGAAGGACCTCACTAAGACGACCGTTGTAAACTAGCCATGGAGCAGAGAAAAGCCAAGACTCCCCCCGCGAGTTGCAGCCAGGAACAGAGTCCACCATCAACACCACCATGTGGGAAACCCGAATCTTGCAGTACTACTGCTGCTGATACTACTCCTTGTGTCAAGAAGTCTCGGTTTAGGGACACAGTGAAATCGGAATTGTTTTATATTCTGGAGATGGTGATGTATCGGTACAGAAAATAAATCTGCAAAGAATGCCGATGCAGTAACCCCGACCAGAGGCAACACGATTGTCGGAATGACATGCCCGATTTCTTCTTCAGAAACAATTACAAAGCGTTAATGAAAAGACTTTGGCTCGCCAACTTCGTTACAGTGATTGACCAGAGTCTTATTGAAAAAGGCATTCGCAAGGATGAACTGAGGATAGGACGCACTTCGGAAGCTTTTCTGCACAAGCTTTTCTGCACAAGCTTGTAAAATGCAGATGCCTCAAGGAGAGACTTGAAATATCCATACAGAGTTGGATGGAGAAGAAGAAGACTAACAAACAGCAGTCGGGTGGAGAAGAAGCCAGGGACTTGTTCAATGCAGTGATTTTTTTCTTTTAAGTAAAATAAAAATGGGAAACTACTATGCAAAACGCTCTGTATATATTGATCAGAATGTAGTTATTACCCTTTTAATAAGTGTGGTGATGGGGGCGATTGAAAACAGAACGAGTAGTGACCCCTGTGTAAAAAGAATGGCTGAAGTTTGTAAACTGGAAGACATTTTGGATATAGTTCGTTCTGGCAGTACTATTTCGGGTCTTTGGGAAACGATTGTAAACGAAACATTTAAAGTGGTCCTGGAATCTTCATTTCCCGAAACATTTTGTAACATTACCTCAGAAATGAAACAAACATCAAAAGTGTATCATGTGCTCTCATTGTATGCTCTGTTTGTAGATGTAATGCATCTTTTTGTCGAAAACAGCATACACGTGAATATTTTGACTGAAGTGAAAAAACTCCATCACGATATCTCCAGTAATATGGGGAATTCTAAGCTGGAGACGGTCCTGGGGATGCTACAATCAGTATAACTATCGATTTTGTGTGTGAAAAATAAAAAAAGTGTTTTTTTTACATTTAAAAACTGTTGTCATCATTGTAGCAAGGGGAGCGTGTCTGATACAGATGTAGCGCTTCGTTTCAGACGCCTACCCGTGCGGGTCCGTGATCGGCACGGGGTGGGCCCCTGCTGAAAAGTAAAACCCCCCCGCAGGATTTGAAACGCCCCCTTGATAAATACATTTAATTATAATGAAACCAGCTGCAATGGATCATGGATCCACCAGGGGGAGCCGTGAAAAGCTGCCACACTGGAACTCATGTGAAATAAACAGCTGATCTACAGGTATCTGATATAGCGGATATTTGTTAAGATCCATATGTCACGGATAGGATCATATTCTGTGCTTAAGTAAGAGACATGTAATCATTTACTAAACATCACCATGTTTTTATTTAACAAAATAATGTTTAATTCACGTTGGCGTAAGTACAAAACCATCGCTATGTTTTTAGATCAGGAAATGCATCCAGGGTCAAACAAACGTTTTTCGATCGTCATCCTCGCATTCATTTAATGTATCATATGTTCGCGCGTTGAAATGAATGCACTAAATTTAATCCACGTGAGTTTACAACAACAACAATAATCGCTTTGTTTTTATATCACATCCGACCGGAGGAAAATGCAGCGACTCTCACTACCGATCATCCTAATCAATCCCACGGACAAACAATAATATGTACAGTGTTCATAGTTTACTGTATTATTAGTGTCTAATATTACTGCTATAATAATCACACATTGAGTTGTTGAAATCAGACCGTCGTTTTTTTTAAACGCTCTGAATGAAACGGCAGCTCTCAGGTGATCAGCTGTGTGTTTACACAATACAATATGCATAGTAATTTAATACCTTCCAAGTTCCAACACACATTGTAAGAACAGTTCTGTTTCATATGAGTGTTGTAACAACAATAACATTATAAATAGTAACATAGCATGGTATTGCACATTTACTGTAGCTTTGAGTGTTACTGGCCTGAGATTTTTTTATGACATGAATGAAGGTGACTGAGGCTTTTTAATATAGACTTTTCAGTGTCCCACATTTTGCACAGAACTGTCCCACATTAGGAAAACAGATTGTCTGAGACAACTTGGCACTAAGAGTACTAATATGTCTACCATTTCTTTTATGAGTTTAATATCTGCATGTTCTCTTTTGGTTTGATTAGGACACATCCTGGGGATTTCAGAATGTTACTGGATTTTGATTTATTGTATCAGCTTCATGTCGCAATAATATTCCCGAAGTCTGAAATGCAAAAATGTTCCACATTAGGGCAATTCACCCAACATTTAATCATTTTGTTTATTTTTAACGAAATAAATGTGGTTTAATCCATCATGAAATTAATGTAGGCTATTTACTTACAGTAAAAATAGTAAATAGTACATATCTGACATTAACGATTAACACACTGTTCATACTGCTCACAGGCTGATATCTAGTGTATTCATACCCCTCACTGTGTATTCATCATTCAATTCATTATATATTTTATTCTATAGATTGTGAACATTACTTTTCACTTTACTGCTTGTTGCACCTGGTTAGAAGCTAAACTGCATTTCGTTGTCTCAGTACCTGTAATCTGTGCAATAACAATAAAGTTTAATCTAATCTTGAGCAGGAACTAATGTAGGCTATTTACTTAGTACATATCTGACATTAACAATTAAACACGTTTGTGCATTCTTTATGAATGCAAACCGAGTCATTTCGTTTATTTTTAACGAAATAAATGTGATTTAATCCACATAATTTATTGTTTACTTAGTATTGTTTAACTTGAAGGTGCCTGATGTGAACATTTCCAGAATGTATTTTCTTCACTTTTTAAATGCCTCTGTGATGTGCTGCTACCCATTTCCCCTCGGGGACTAATAAACGAATACTATGATATTAACGATTAAACACATTTGTGCATTCTTTATGAATGCAAACCGAGTCAAGCCGACTCTAATAAACGAATACTATGACATTAACGATTAAACCCATTTGTGCATTCTTTATGACGCAGCGTCCACACTACAGCTCCAAAAATAGCTTGGAGCTGGGCGTGTCTGGAGCTTGGGGATTTTATTCAAGCAACACGACCAACAACCAATCACATGAATCTCCCGCCCCCGACATACAAAGCAAAAACCCCCGGGGATTTTATGCGAGCAATATATATATAAACTCCCCAAACAGGCGAAAACCTACCAGTTCCCCCCACTGCCTCTGCCACCTCCCTCCATGCTGGTTCCTCCGGTTTGTGTCCCGGTAGGTGAAGAGGGTCTGGTCATACAAAACCGGGTGATTGCTACGGTGATAGTTAGTTTCTCCTCCGACTTTTTTTGAAATATAGAAATGAACGGCGGGATATCTCTCCCAGCTTAGACGCGGTTTGATTGGCTGGCGCTTCAGCTGTCAGATTTTGGGAAACGGGATTTGATTGGCTGGCGCTGGCTACTCCGGCGTCCAGGCGACCAGAAGTTGAACATTGTTCAACTTCTGGTCGCCTGGGTCGCCTGAGACGCCTCGCTCTGCTACCCACAATTCAGTTCGGCGAAAAAGCGCGGCTACGTGACGTCACCCCATTGAAAGTGAATGGGCAGCTTGGAGCTGCTTGGAGCTTTCGACGCTGTAGTGTAGACGGGCCGTGACGGCCCGTCTACACTACAGCGTCGAAAGGGGTGACGTCACGTAGCCGCGCTTTTTCGCCGAACTGAATTGTGGGTAGCAGAGCGAGGCGTCTCAGGCGACCCAGGCGACCAGAAGTTGAACAATGTTCAACTTCTGGTCGCCTGGACGCCGGAGTAGCCAGCGCCAGCCAATCAAATCCCGTTTCCCAAAATCTGACAGCTGAAGCGCCAGCCAATCAAACCGCGTCTAAGCTGGGAGAGATATCCCGCCGTTCATTTCTATATTTCAAAAAAAGTCGGAGGAGAAACTAACTATCACCGTAGCAATCACCCGGTTTTGTATGACCAGACCCTCTTCACCTACCGGGACACAAACCGGAGGAACCAGCATGGAGGGAGGTGGCAGAGGCAGTGGGGGGAACTGGTAGGTTTTCGCCTGTTTGGGGAGTTTATATATATATTGCTCGCATAAAATCCCCGGGGGTTTTTGCTTTGTATGTCGGGGGCGGGAGATTCATGTGATTGGTTGTTGGTCGTGTTGCTTGAATAAAATCCCCAAGCTCCAGACACGCCCAGCTCCAAGCTATTTTTGGAGCTGTAGTGTGGACGCTGCGTGAATGCAAACCGAGTCAAGCCGACTCTAATAAACGAATACTATATATTGAACGTCTATTGAATGGCCTTTGTATGTATACAGTACAGTATAGCCCAACCATTTACACCTTCCTTTTTTCCCGTCAAGAGTTTGAATTGGAGAAAGGTAATCGATGGTGCTTTTATAGCCTATTGCATAATAACTGTGTGATTTATATTGCTTTTCAAATGCATATGGCCACCCATTTACACGGCTCTTCCCGTAGTTAGATCACTTTACATTTCTGCGAATGAATTTGTAATCACACACGTCTCCCCATCCCGAAAATAATAAAGAAAATAAAAAGAGGAAACCATTTTCAAGTTCAGTTTTCACCGTTTTATTTAAAATAACTGACATACAGTAACAGACACATGCTGTGCTAACGAAATCTCCTCAAACAATGTACTTCATTATCTACTTTTCAGCTTTTATACACAAAAGTGTATCTTTTCAGTAACTTTCTCAGAGAATTTAAGCATAAATCTGTCAAATGTTCAAAACAGCCTTGTTTCACTGAAATATCCTCAAAATCACAAACTGCCATTAAGAGTCAGATGCTTTACGAAATCTACTAATACAAAGTACTTCACTATCTACTTTTCAGATTTTATACACAGAAGTGTATCTTTCAGTAACTTTCTCAGAGAATTTAAGCATAAATCTGTCAAATGTTTTCAAAACAGCCTTGTTTCACTGACATAGCCTCAAAATCACAAACTGCCATTAAGAGTCAGATTCTTAATGAAATCTACGAACACAAATACTTCATTATCTACTTTTCAGCTTTTAAATACAAAAGTTTATCTTTCAGTAACTTTCTGAGAGAATTAAACATAAATCTGTCAAATGTTCAAAACAGCCTTGTTTCACTGAAATAGCCTCAAAATCACAAACTGCCATTAAGAGTCAGAATCTTAACGAAATCTACTGACACAAAGTACTTCATTATCTACTTTTCAGCTTTTATACACAAAAGTGTATCTTTCAGTAACTTTCTCAGAGAATTTAAGCATAAATCTGTCAAATGTTCAAAATAGACTTGTTTCACTGAAATAGCCTCAAAATCACAAACTGCCATTAAGAGTCAGATTCTTAACAAAATCTACGGACACAAATACTTCATTATCTACTTTTCAGCTTTT
Organism: Pseudochaenichthys georgianus; assembly: GCF_902827115.2. NCBI lineage: Eukaryota > Metazoa > Chordata > Actinopteri > Perciformes > Channichthyidae > Pseudochaenichthys > Pseudochaenichthys georgianus. Next base: position 22,649,781 of record NC_047503.1, on the reverse strand, counting down.
AAATACAAAAGTTTATCTTTCAGTAACTTTCTGAGAGAATTAAACATAAATCTGTCAAATGTTCAAAACAGCCTTGTTTCACTGAAATAGCCTCAACATCACAAACTGCCATTAAGAGTCAGAATCTTAACGAAACCTACTGACACAAAGTACTTCATTATCTACTGTTCAGCTTTTATACACAAAAGTGTATCTTTCAGTAACTTTCTCAGAGAATTTAAGCATACATCTGTCAAATGTTCAAAATAGACTTGTTTCACTGAAATAGCGTCAAAATCACAAACTGGCTGAAACTGTACAGTGAATTGGAGAAATTACAGCACAGAGTTTTCTAATACGACACAGATCGTATAATCTATGTGACAAGACAGGGGGAGACTCCACTGCCCATGGGGGTTTATCGGGGGGATCCCTAAAAGTTATGCTTACCAGACCAAAAATCAAAAAAAGGTTGTGATGCGTTTGTGTAATCCCTTTCACACGCATCTTTTTTTATTTTTGGTGATTTTGAGGCTATTTCAGTGAAACAAGTCTATTTTGAACATTTGACAGATTTATGCTTTAATTCTCTGAGAAAGTTACTGAAAGATACACTTTTGTATTTAAAAAAGCTGAAAATGTAGATAATGAAGTAGACTTTGTGTCCGTAGATTTCGTTAAGAATCTGACTGTTAATGGCAATTTGTCATTGTGAGGCTATTTCAGTGAAACAAGGCTGTTTTGAACATTTGACAGATTTATGCTTAAATTCTCTGGGAAAGTTACTGAAAAGATACACTTTTTTGTGTATAAAAGCTGAAAAGTAGATAATGAAGTACTTTGTGTCAGTAGATTTCATTAAGAATCTTTGACAGATGTATGCTTAAATTCTCTCAGAAAGTTACTGAAAGATACACTTTTGTATTTAAAAGCTGAAAAGTAGATAAACAAGTACTTTGTGTCAGTAGATTTCGTTAAGAATGTTTGACAGATTTATGCTTAAATTCTCTCAGAAGGTTACTGAATTGATATTGTTACTGAAAGATATAATCACAGAGCTTCAGGCAACGCGGACAATAGCTGAGGATTCTGGGTAGTGTAGTGTCTTCGGCCATCCTAAACTGAACAAATATTTGTTTCTCCGAATCGAAGGGGAAAATTACAAAAGCATTGCACACAACTTAACCCAATCAATGTTGTGTAATCAACAAGGATAATCTGGTGTTTTTGAGTTGATGAGTAGTGCAGATATCACTGTAAAATCAATCGACAGTAAGGAGAATACTTACTTCCGGGGTAAAATCCTCCGTTATCCAATGGGAATGGATGCTCACATTGCTCTCCGTAATACAATAAAGGGGACATGATCAAATCGGAATATAATGTGCTTTTAAAAAACGTTAACTAAAGGGAACAATCTATTTGACACAGCTGAAGCGCTGGCTTTCCTTAACAACTAACTAATTTAATAAAAATCACAGTTGTATTACACACAATGCACTGTTTTTTTAGAACAAAAATTCGTAACTAATGCACCATAATACATTCTGACGAAAAATAAAAATTATTATGAATACAAATAAAATAAAAGAAGCCTCCCGTGAGTTAATACAAGCTATAAAGTAGATTTTAAAAACGTTGTATAGAATAAAAGCTCACTGCAGGACGTTGTCGAAATGTGTGTGTGCACCACGACAAAAGAGCCTCATTCACTTTACATTGGGGTTGTTTGCGTGGTGCCGACAAGTAAATGTAACAAAGTTCGTGAGTCCACCACGCAATGCGGTGTTAAGGGGTCGTGGTGGAGTCACGCATTCTGGTGAGATCAGGTTGTCTGTAATTCGTTGGATAATTTTTTTTAAACTAAATAAACTACCCAGTATGAACAATTGTATATCCCTTATTAAAAACATTCGTTCCTCAAGTTGTAAAAATGTGCTAATAACGTTATTCTGAGAGTTATTTCCCTCGGCATTATGAACGCGCATCTAACCCACGGGACCGCGCTGCCCGGCACGTTCATGTTACGTGTTCCGTACTACATGAGTTTATCTTTACCCATGGATGCACAATAACAACGGACCATATCACCTTACTGCCCACGGAGCTGTAATAATGGATATATTGCACATGTTTGCTGTAATTCATCATTTGTAAAATATTATTCTACATGGGCTGTATGATGTAAATGTTGTATTAAATAAAGTTAATATTACCGACGTAGATTAACGTTCCTGTAGCTTCTTATTGCACTTGCAATTGTTTTAGTTACTTGTGGGCTACTTAACATGAATAATCACAGTTACTATCCTTTTACTCCATCACATTTCAAAAAGAAATAGGCTATTGTTATTTTAACTCCACCACAGTAATCCATCATCAGCTTTACTTTTTAGATAAAGTTTTAACTCACAATTGATCATAACAGGCTTCAACATATACATTTTTATATATTACCAAGTGGTTTCATGTACAACCCACACAAGTATCATGCTAAATGAAGCTCTGTTGCTTGGATATCACTAGATCCTGATGTCAGCGTAATATAAAAGTACATAACGATTGATGTGTAGTTTAGCATAATTTACTAGCTAGCCGCTAGCTGCTAACTGCTGCCTCGTTAATATAAATCCAGTACCATGCTGTCATGAACATGCGGTGCTGTTACGTGTACGCAAATTGACGTGCTTGATGTGAACGAGCATTTTGGTTAAAGTTGAGCATGCTCTATGAGTGCACATACGGGTACTTCTCAGGCATGCTGGGTAATCTGTGACATTTCGCTCTCTCAAAAGTTGGGCCATTTTGTCCAAGCCCCCAGGAAGTGCGCCGGACTCAGATGAAAATATTCGTACTGGCCAAACGGCGGTACTACACTTCCTTTAGGTTGCTGGGCCCGGAAACACGTTTTCCCATTGACTTACATGGGGAAAGAGTGGTCTGTAAATCATTGGATAATTTTTTTTAAACTAAATAAACTACCCAGTATGAACACTTGTATAGCCCTTATTAAAAACATTCGTTCCTCAAGTTGTAATAATGTGCTGATAACGTTATTCCTAGAGTTATTTCCCTATGCATTATGAACGTGCATCTAACCCACGGGACTGCGCCGCCCGGCACGTTCATGTTACAGTACGTGTCCCGACCAATCAGAGCACACTGTGCTCACAGGGAGGGTGGGGGCTGGAGGTATTGGAGCTACAACGAGCCGTTAAAGGCAGAGAGTGAAATTCAGTGAATACATGTAGTTTACAGAGATGCTGTTTGAGAAACCAATGTGAGTTGCGTTTATCTTTACCCATGGATGCACAATAAGAACGGACCCATATCGTCTTACTGCAGTGCCACCCCACGGAGCTGTAATAATGGATATATTGCACATGTTTGCTGTAATTAATTATCATACTACATGGGCTGTATGATTAAATCTTGTACCGTAAATGTTGTATTAAATAAAGTTAATATTACTTATTATTATAAGTGTATATATATATATATATATACACAGTGCAATCATTATTTCATGCTAAATGAAGCTCTGTTGGATATCACTAGATCCTGTTACAGCGTAATATAAGTACATAACGATTGATGTCACATTAGCATAATTACTAGCTAGCCGCTATCTGCTAACTGCCGCCTCGTTAATATCAAATCCATCATAATAACAATCCATTACCATGCTGTCATGAACGTGCGGTGCTGTTACATGTACGCAAGTTGACGTGCTTGATGTGAACGAGCATTTTGGTTAAAGTTGCGCATGCTCTATGAGTGCACATACGGGTACTTCTCAGGCATGCCGGGTAATCTGTGACGTTTCGCTCTCTCAAAAGTTGGGCCATTTTGTCCAAGCCCCCAGGAAGTGCGCCGGACTCAGATGAAAATATTCGTACTGGCCAAACGGCGGTACTACACTTCCTTTAGGTTGCTGGGCCCGGAAACACGTTTTCCCATTGACTTACATGGGGAAAGAGTGGTCTGTAAATCATTGGATAATTTTTTTTAAACTAAATAAACTACCCAGTATGAACACTTGTATAGCCCTTATTAAAAACATTCGTTCCTCAAGTTGTAATAATGTGCTGATAACGTTATTCCTAGAGTTATTTCCCTATGCATTATGAACGTGCATCTAACCCACGGGACCGCGCCGCCCGGCACGTTCATGTTACAGTACGTGTCCCGACCAATCAGAGCACACTGTGCTCACAGGGAGGGTGGGGGCTGGAGGTATTGGAGCTACAACGAGCCGTTAAAGGCAGAGAGTGAAATTCAGTGAATACATGTAGTTTACAGAGATGCTGTTTGAGAAACCAATGTGAGTTGCGTTTATCTTTACCCATGGATGCACAATAAGAACGGACCCATATCGTCTTACTGCAGTGCCACCCCACGGAGCTGTAATAATGGATATATTGCACATGTTTGCTGTAATTAATTATCATACTACATGGGCTGTATGATTAAATCTTGTACCGTAAATGTTGTATTAAATAAAGTTAATATTACTTATTATTATAAGTGTATATATATATATATATATACACAGTGCAATCATTATTTCATGCTAAATGAAGCTCTGTTGGATATCACTAGATCCTGTTACAGCGTAATATAAGTACATAAGGATTGATGTCACATTAGCATAATTACTAGCTAGCCGCTAGCTGCTAACTGCCGCCTCGTTAATATCAAATCCATCATAATAACAAGCCATTACCATGCTGTCATGAACGTGCGGTGCTGTTACGTGTACGCAAGTTGATGTGCTTGATGTGAATGAGCATTTTGGTTAAAGTTGCGCATGCTCTATGAGTGCACATACGGGTACTTCTCAGGCATGCCGGGTAATCTGTGACGTTTCGCTCTCTCAAAAGTTGGGCCATTTTATCATCATGCGCCAATGAGCAACTCTCATAGGAATGAATGAGGCCCCGCCTCCCACGCTGTATCCAGTTCTTATTATACATCCATGATTTTGTCATCATGCGCCATTTAGCAACTCTCATAGGAATGAATGAGGCCCCGCCTCCCACGCTGTATCCAGTTCTTATTATACATCCATGGGAAGTGTAGGTACAACGCTACACTTCCGGCCCCGCCGCAGTCATACAGTAGGCTACGGAGAGCGGCGAGAAACATTTCCTCAGGCATTGAAAAGCGGAACCGAAATTCACATTTCTAAATGATGCCGTTGGAATCGAAATGTTGGAACCGGTTCCAAACCGGAACCGGTTCTCGGTACCCAACCCTACTTATCAGTAACTTTGGAAATCGTAACACAATTTTAAACGAGATTTTATTGTAGATTATACATTTTACTGATACCAATAATATTTACCTTGTTCATTCAAAATGAAAAATATCTTTTTTTCTTTTTAATGACAATCAAACATGTGGGAAGAGGGTGGGCGGCGCCCCTATGGGCCGGCCGCCACTGAAGCTGAGTGAGTGTGTGTGTGTGCCGGCGAAACTCCGTGGAGTAGCGCGGCTGTGTGTGTGTGTGTGTGTGTGTGTGTGTGTGTGTGTGTGTGTGTGTGTGTGTGTGTGTGTGTGTGTGTGTGTGTGTGTGTGTGTGTGTGTGGGTGTGTGTGTGTGTGTGTGTGTGTGTGTGTGTGTGTGTGTGTGTGTGTGTGTGTGTGTGTGTGTGTGTGTGTGTGTGTGTGTGTGTGTGTGTGTGTGTGTGTGTGTGTGTGTGTGTGTGTGTGTGTGTGTGTGTGTGGACTGAGGTGCTCCACGGATTGGTCCATTTGGTCATCGTTATGTCACTTAGACCAGGAAGAAAAAAATCTCTAATGAGGCGTTCTGGGGCAGCATAGACACGTCTTTTCTGTGTTAGAGTTTACTCGCTACAGGGTGTACTTTGAGGGTTTGTGACTTTGCAGACCGTTTATATGCATACAAACCTACATAACACACAAGGGGACGGATAATAACCGGAAAAGCATGTCATGGAACCTTTAATACTTTTATTCACTTTTTGCTTGTTTTTTTTTATACAATCAGTTACTATGAAGTAGCTGCAGTAGTTGTAGTTGTTGTTGAGTTAACATATTGGGGGCAACAGTTGTGTTCAATCCATCCTGGGTAGTCACCATACTCGTAGGTGCTGTTGTGGTTGTACGCTGCAATTAATCAGAAACATTCACTTTTTGTGGCCATGATCGGAGATGAAAACCACAGCGAGAGTTTGTGCATTCATTTAAAATGTTCTACAATTGTTATCCCACACTTCTCTTTAATGTGTTCAATTACACGCAGCTCAGCACACTATAGTCTCCCATTCAAAGTACACAACAAACTACACAGCTAAAACAAACACTTGCTCCACATCTAAGGATTAACTCTTGTACCAGAACACTGACAAACTGTGTCTCCCCACAATAACACTTTGTCACTCGTTACACAATGACCTTAAACAACAGGAGGTATTACACATGCAGTATTATGTTTATTATGTTTTACTGTTGTCTTTGTAAAAGTCTCTTTAAATAAAGAAGGTGATCCTTGTAGACTCTACAAGGATATACATCTACATCTTTTCTACAATGTAGAGGATATCTGATATAAAATACAGCAGATCTAGTCAACCATTGTCTCCTGAATTTGGTCCCAAGCTCTCATAACATAACACCTTAAGTCTTCTCTTGCGATACATACTGGAAACTAATCTTTTTGGCATGCCTGATCAATCCCTGGTAATCTTCTGCATATAACATCCAGCATTTATTGCACAAAATTATGTGACTGAATGTTACAATTAATGAAATAATTCATCTGGGTTGAGGAATAGACCTTGAGTTGTAAGGAAAAGTTAGTTCATCCTGGGATGGGCTATACACCAGTCTGTGACCTAGAAAGAATGGTGAAATGCCATGTTCATCCATACAGTATACAATTTACGAAATATCTGTTATCTGTCTTCACAAACCTCATCAAGGTACTGTATGAAAAGAGCCATTCAGAGTCCCAAAAAGGAGTTTGTGCAGTTCTGTAAATGAGTAATTTATCATGTTAAGTTACATTCACAGGTATTTTTGATTTGATGATAGGACTTACATTTAAGTTGAAATGTTTTTACAATGGTATATAACCATGTAACCAAACTGTTTGTGAATTTTAAAAGATGTATATTATATAGAATTTTTAAATATGTATATATATTTGCAGCTAGGCCTACCTATACTCAATGATTCCTCTAATGACTTTCTTTTATGATTTAAATGGAAGTTACCAAGCGTTTGCAGTGGTTCTCCGTCAGCAGGTCCACCTTTTATAATCCTCAGTCATCCAAATAACTGGCTGGGTCAGACAGATACTCAGAGGTGCGAACAGTCAAGGTGTTATAACTGTGTTTATGGCGCTTTAAACAACACGATCTTCTTACATTTTATGTTGCTGAAAGATCCCTAAGGTCCTGCACAGCTTCCATCTCCCCAAAAAACTATGAGTAACTATCTATCCATCTATAATTATGTATATGATGCACACATACAGTTAATCATACACATTATGTTTTAAGAAAAGCGAATATGTCTGGTATATTGTTTACATTGAAGTTTATTTTGTAGAAACTACAGAGAATAAATGCAATTCAAGGAAGTAGGGAAATTGTGTAAACAAACATTTTCATCGCACATTTACACAACAAATGACATGGTTTTCCATCCAACTCAGTGTTCTTATCAAACAGTGGTCACTACCGGAGGGATAGTGACCACTGTGGTAGTAGGAGCAGCAGTAGTTGTAGTAGGAGCAGCAGTAGTTGTAGTAGCAGCTGTAGTTGTAGCTGCAGTGGTCGCTAGCCGGTTTAACAGCTCAAGGATAGCCTGAATCAACTGGGTGATAATGGCCTGCTGGTTGTTGTTGTTCTGCAAGAAAATCAGAGAGTCATTATCAAATAAAGCAGAGGAGTAGCTAGGGAATTGTATATCATTTCACAATCAAGTGTTTGTTGAACTTCAGAGGATAGAGAAAGCAGTCACCTCATTTGAATTTGAGTCAGAGTCAGAGTCAGAGCCAGAGCCAGAGCTTGAGCGAGCAAGTCTTTTGTGCTCGGTGTCCATCTGTAGGGAAAGCCACAATTATGATACTGCCTTCATTTTACTATAACAATTAAAATACTTTTATCACGGTATGAGAAGAAAAGTACTAATATTAAGTTTGAAAATGTTACACTTACAGGCTGAGCCAGAGCCAGGCTCAGGAGGCATCCAAGAACAAGAGCTAGCTTCAGCATGGTTACAGTGATGATCTGTTAGAAGGAAGAAATAAAGAGTGATGCAGGTTTTCTAAAATATGAGCAAATTCCCACTTAGAAGTATAGAAAGAAAATATATAATTACCTTCAATTCTTCACAACTTCAGCAGATTGTCTCGTAGAGAGTCGAGGAGGTTTTTGAGTTTCTCTGAGTGTTGAGCTTTGCTTATATACAGGTACAGGAGTGGGTGTCCTCTCATTAGCAAGGTAACACCAATGTTGGCAAACTGCAAATATTAGGAAATCTCCCTCCTCCACATTTCAAGGTGTGGATCAGAGATGGAAACCAAACACCGTATGATGGTGTGTTGCATTCATGTAATACCTCATATCATAAATGATTATAGTTAATCTAATTAGTCTAGTGTTGAAAAATTAAGAAAACAAATGCAATGAAATCTGTAAATGTAATCTCCTGCGTTGAATCCCTTCTGCATATGTTTCGGCAAGACACGGCTGAAAAGAACATTTGTAATACAAATTGAATGATCTTTTCTTTTTTTTACATTGGGCAAAACCCCAGCCTTTTTGTCACTCAGGATGAATGTCTGTTTATAATAAAAAACACATTTGAAAAGCTGCCACACCGAAATAGCTGCAGTAAAATGCTATATAAGTGAATGATACCCAGTAATTATTACAGATGATTGATCAGCTCTGTTTTTTTCAGTGTGTGATGTTGTACTCAGAATCATCTCCTACAGTAAATGATACAGTCCTAATCATTCCAGGTCAATCAAACATGTGGGTCATTTCACTTTATTTTCTGGTGTAACTACTCAATAAACTTCATGAATTGAAAACATGGATCTAGCATGTATGTATTTCTTAAAATGTATAATGATATCTATCTATCTATCTATCTATCTATCTATCTATCTATCTATCTATCTATCTATCTATCTATCTATCTATCTATCTATCTAGTTATTCCACTCATGGCAATTATTATATAACTACGGAGCCCTGGAGGGTTCATTGAGAGAAAAATAAATAAAACGTGGCCACGTTTTACTTTCTCGTTCGCACGAGTTAATAAAGCGTGGGCACGAGTTAATAAAGCGTGCGCACGAGTTAATAAAGCGTGGCCTCGTTTTATTTAAATTGAGGGATTCCTGTCCGTGACTTACAGTATCTGCTGCCCACAGCTGTTTTATAGAAGGAAAACCTCCTTCACTTTATGAAATCTCTGTGGCACCAGTGGCCTGTACTACGAAGCAGGATTTGCTATTTACACTATTCATTCATGAAGTATGACGCTGCGCTGTCAGCACGCGTCTCCATGTTTGTGATTGGTCAAATGTTGGTAACCCCGTCCAAGGCCGGATTAGTACCTCCAGGGGCCCCTGGGCACTGAGCGCTCATGGGTCCCCCCCCCCCCAACCCACGTACCAACAAGTAACACCACGCCTACCCAATCCTACCAACATGACCAATATTTAGAATTTTCAGTCAATCTGGCATGTCAAATCTCACACCTATTTGTCAAAAGCAGGGTCCTGAGAGACACAGGGAACTTCCGATGAACTCGAACCTTCACCCTGCTCTGTGACGTCCTCGTCAGACTCGTCTTCATCTTTTTCCTCCTCTTCTACCCGCTGCTGCGTTAGCATGCTAGGTTCAAGGCTAACATTGCTCGCTAGCTCAACAACATCCTCCATGACCGCCGCCACTGTTCCTTGTGGTTGTTGCTGGACTATTTCGTCACTTTTTTGAAAAAGCAATTTATTGTTGGCAAATGTTTTAATGCAGCCACCACTCTCTCTTCTTTTTCTTTCTTTTCGCAGCCCCGCTGGGCGTTTGGCTACCGGCACCATCCATGATTTCTGCTCACGTGACAAAATGTGACATGAGTGAGGGTGGGGCTGTGAGTCGGCTATACACCGCCGCCGCGTAGTAATAAAGTTGAGCGCATACATAGTGAGACCTACAGTACAGAGACGGTTTAGAAAATATATTAATTTGACCCTATAGAAAAGCTGTGTTATTTATAGCGAAGAGTGAGTGTCATTTAAAACAATCTATGATGAGTGAGGTTGTGCCCGAAAAAAGAAAAAAAAAATACATTTTTTTTTTTTTTTTAATCTTGTCACTGAGGGCCCTCTTTGCTCAAGGGCCCCTGGGCACTTGCCCAGGTTGCCCATATGGTTAATCCGGCCTTGACCCCGTCCCTTTCACGTGAACGCGCTCTCAACCGGACAGAGAAACCCTGGTTGATTTGCTGAGTTGATAACCAGCTTCGTAGGACCCCTTAGCGACATCGCGTTTGTTAGGGTTAGTTAAGCCGGGTAAATCAAACATATCCAGGGTCTGTTGAACTGGCTTCGTCGTACAGGGCACTGGAGGCAGTAATGTGTAATTCAGCAGAATCTGAGAAGAGCAGCACCAGCTGCAAAGACCGGTGCCTTTTACTGTTTATTTCACTGCGTTTCCCTTCATTAGAACCGCTGAATAGAGATCGAGGCTGCTACGTTTAACCACACACACCTCTACACACATCGAACTACCAGAGTATTCCCCTCGTTTTATGAAGGAGATTTCCTGTCACCAGGGCACATGATGTGTGTGTGTGTGTGTGTGTGTGTGTGTGTGTGTGTGTGTGTGTGTGTGTGTGTGTGTGTGTGTGTGTGTGTGTGTGTGTGTGTGTGTGTGTGTGTGTGTGTGTGTGTGTGTGTGTGTGTGTGTGTGTGTGTGTGTGTGTGTGTGTGTGTGTGTGTGTGTGTGTGTGTGTGTGTGTGTGTGTGTGTGTGTGTGTGTGTGTGTGTGGTTCCGCTCTGCGTGTGCGTGTTCGGTGTGTTTGCGTGTGTCCGATACCACTGGCATTTGTTTTCAAATTACCATGAACAGTAATTTACACAAATCTGGTTCTCCATAGTTATATGTGTATTCCCAAGTGAAAGACATTTTAATTTTAATCTTAATCTCGATGTGCTATAGTCCTGCCGGAGTGCACCGGAACGAACGATACTATCATAAACAAATGCCCACACACACACACACACAAAACGAGGCCACGCTTTATTAACTCGTGCGCACGCTTTATTAACTCGTGCGCACGCTTTAGTAACTCGTGCGCACGCTTTAGTGTTTAGCGTTCGCGCGAGAAGGTATCTCGTGCGAACAAGAAAGTAAAACGTGGCAACGTTTTATTTATTTTTCTCTCTATGAACCCTCCAGGGCTCCGTATATAACAAAGCAGAAATGAAATACTTTTTTTTTTGCATTGGGCACAACCCCAGCCTTTTCGTGACTCAGGATGAATATATTTTTACAATAAATGACATTTGACAAGCTTTCATACTGAAATAGCTGCAGCAAAACACTTACAAAAAAGGATTGAATGCAATTGTTAATAAAACAAATTGCTTGCGGAAATGTCCCTTAAAGGTGGGGTAGGTAAGTTTGAGAAACCGGCTCGAGATCGCTAGAATTTGAAAATACACAACCGGAGAAAATCTGCCACTTCCTTATAGAGCCCCTCCTCCAACACACACGAACGCGCACATGACCAATGAGGGCACGAGATAAGTTTGTGCCCCGATGGAAGGCTGACAGGCAGGTAGGCCATCCAATCGGTTGTACTTTTTACAGTATTACGGCTTCTACAGATGACATTTTTTTATGGATTTTTTGTCAAAGCACTTAAGATATTCATTGCTATCGGGATGTTAAGAGCATTCCATGGAATATAACAAAAAGTGTATCTCGAGCCGGTTTCTGAAACGTACCTACCCCACCTTTAACACAATATTATATTACCCATTATACGTGTCTTTGAAAGACCCTGAAAAAGTGTCATGTTGCCTATGAGAACTCCTTTTGACCGAAAATAAATTTCATTTTTTTTTTTACTAAGGACCTTTGAGGCTTTATTGTTCATTCAAAGCTACACATGAGTGACGACTTGAGTACAGACCCGGGGGGCATTAGGAAACATGCCACGCCTGATCTTCAAACATACTTACTACAAATTACAATAATGAGATGTAAATATAGGCAAGGCAAGGCAAGTTTATTTATATAGCACTTTTCAACACAAGGCAATTCAAAGTGCTTTACAAAAAATGAAAGACATTAAGAAAATGGCATTTAAAATCAGTCATTAAAAAGCAAAGCTAATAAAATAAAAAATAGATGGATAAAAGTTACAGTGCAGTCTCAGATATGAATAGTTCAATTAAACATTAAAAGAAAAAATACAGTGCAGTTACAGTGCAGTCTAAGATATGAATAGTTCAATTAAAAGCAGTGACAAAAATAAAAGTCTTCAGCCTGGATTTAAAAGTAGTCAGAGTTGCAGCAGACCTGCAGGTTTCTGGGAGTTTGTTCCAGATATTTGGAGCATAATAACTGAACGCTGCTTTACCATGTTTAGTTCTGACTCTGGGGACAGAAAGCTGACCACTCCCTGAAGACCTGAGAGATCTGGATGGTTCATAATTTAGCAGGAGGTCAGAAATGTATAAAAAAAAAAAAAAAAAATGTATTTTGGGCCTAAACCATTCAGTGCTTTATAAACCAGCAGCAGTATTTTGAAATCTATTCTTTGACACACAGGAAGCCAGTGTAAAGACTTCAGAACAGGAGTGATGTGATCCACTTTCTTAGTGTTAGTGAGGACTCGAGCAGCGGCGTTCTGAATCAGCTGCAGCTTCCTAATAGATTTTTTAGTGAGACCTTTGAAGACACCATTGCAGTAGTCGAGTCTACTGAAGATAAAAGCATGGACAAGTTTTTCCAAATCCTGCTGTGACATTAGTCTTTTAATCCTAGATATATTCTTTAAGTGATAGTAGGCTGATTTAGTAACTGTTTTAATGTGACTGTTGAAACTCAGGTCAGAGTCCATGACTACACCTAGATTTGTGGCTTTATCTGTTGTTTTGAACATTGCAGACTGAAGCTCAGCGCTAACTTTTATACGTTCTGCCTTGGCTCCAAAAACCATTACCTCAGTTTTATCTTTGTTTAATTGGAGAAAGTTCTGACACATCCAGTCATTGATTTGTTCAATGCACTTACTCAGTGTTTGAATTGGAGCATTGTCTCCTGGTGAAATTGTTATGTAAATGTGTGTGTCATCTGCATAGCTATGGTAACTTATTTTGTTGTTTTTCATTATCTGAGCCAGTGGTAGCATGTAGATGTTAAAGAGAAGAGGCCCCAAGATGGAGCATTGAGGAACCCCACATGTCATATTTGTCAACTCAGATGTGTATTTACCTATAGAAACAAAGTTGTTTCTGTCCTTTAAGTAGGATTCAAACCAATTTAGAACTGTTTCTGAAAGTCCCACCCAGTTTTCCAGTCGGTCTAGTAATATGCTGTGGTCAACAGTGTCAAACGCAGCACTGAGATCTAATAATACTAACACTGAAGTTCTGCCACTGTCTGTGTTTAAGTGGATGTCATTAAAGACCTTTACAAGAGCAGTCTCAGTGCTGTGGTTTGGACGAAAGCCTGACTGAAACACATCGAAACAGTTAGTTAAATGCAATAAATTACTCAACTGTTGAAAAACAACTTTTTCAATGATTTTACCTAGAAATGGTAGGTTTGATATGGGCCTGTAATTGTTCATTACTGAAGCATCTAGATTATTCTTTTTTAAGAGCGGTTTAATGACTGCAGATTAACATGTGTCAAATAACCCCAAACCAAGGTGTTGCCATGGGCACAAAAGGGTGTATTCAAAGAAGTATGTAATAGAATCCATCATATTATAATGTGAAGGTAAAATTCCACATGCAGTTCATTTAGTTAACAATTGCAGTCCAGTCATCCTTTGTTGGAGAGTTTCTCTGAAGTCATTCATGGATTTAGATGGATAGACTGTATCTATGTGATGAAATATGTTTGTCAAGAAAGCTGTCACAAGTCAGCTGGGGTTTAGCCCAATAACAAAAAGAGAGCAATGCAATTGTGTTCGAAATATGTTTAATATTTTTAACCTATCTCTTGCCAACAAATATCAAAATAGTCAGCAATTCATCTAATTTATCCCATTGCCTCCAGTGTTCTTCCACTCTCTGATAAGCCTTTGAATTAAATTCAATTTTAGAGTCACAAAACAATGTATCCTATTTGTGAGAGAGATTTTCTTTTCAGCAATGTTGATGGAAGGAATGGAGGCTGGAGTCCGCTTTATATCAAACACCTGAGTTTATTGAGAGCCACGGCCGGGAGCATTGGCAGGGTTCTCACACGACTTCATCATGTGATTCCCCAGCCAACACTGAAGATTACACAGAAACACAGCGCAAATCTACACAGATAATCAAGGAGGAGCCTCTATTTCGCGCGTCTTCTGATCGATAATCACAAAAACACATGGATTCAGAGACAAAGACAGTCTGTTAAAGTCCTCTGGCAGTTAGTCACAGTCCCCCAACAGGAAAGCGGAACCTTTAACCCTTTAACCTTTAACCCCCTGCTCTAAGTTATGGCAGACCTATGTGAAACACAAAATGCTTTTTGGTACAAACACACAACAAAATATTTCCCTCACACTATTATGTTTTCCTACCAAACTGTCTCCAGGAATACACGCTGTTGTCTTAGCATTCACACATATCATTCTCATCCTCTTCAGATACATCCAGAAATGTTTTACATGCTGTAGATAGTGGTGAAATGTTTGTATTATATGATGTACAAAGCTGGCTCAGGTAATCTCATAAGTAGAGAGTCCATGCAAGACATTTACTTGATTACATCTCTGTCTGATTGGCCAACACAGAAGGGTGTAGTGTAAACCTACTAAACCTAGATAACAGTGTTAATATACAATGTTTGCTGATTATGAAATCAAATCCATTTGATATCTGTATGTTCATTCTGATCTGAGCTATTAAATGAATGCAATTTATCATAAATCTAGGAGTGTTTTCAATCTTTGATCATTAGTAACACCTTCAAATGTGGTGGTAGAAATAACAATTTCCCAACCTTGCTGTTTGGTAATGGGATGACATGCGCTCCTGTTACTGTATATAAGGAAATCTCATCATTCATAGCAACTCAAAAACCTCCTCGACTCTCTGTGAGATAAACTGCTGAAGGTGCAAAGATTTGAAGGTAAATATATCTTATCTTTCTGTACTTTATATGTGAGGCTGGTGGTGATTTAGCCAATTTTGTAGTAAATGCATCAGTCTTGATTTGTTCCATTTGACAGTGTGATCACTGTAACCATGCTGAAGCTAGCTCTTGTGCTTGGATGCCTCCTGAGCCTGGCTCTGGCTCGTCCTGTGAGTTTAATATGTCCATTCTCAATATCATTTATGTTTCGTATCCGATAACAGTCAGTTTCAAATTTGCAACTTGTGAATTTATTTTCCAGAATGACATGGAGCATAAACGACTTGCTCGTTCAAGCTCATCTGAGTCAAATTCAGGAGAGGTGAGTGCTTTCTTTAACTTCTCTAATTCAACATTCAACACACCTATATGTCAAATACTGAAGAATTCCTACACATTTGAATCTGAATGTTTCTGATTTTCTTGCAGAGTACCACCACTACCACAGCTACGACTACTACCCAGGCTGGGGCAACCACAACCCCCAATATTGCCTCACTCATACAACTACTGCTGCGGCTACTTAGTGGGAACTGAAATGTCACCTATATATAAGTGAATGATACCCAGTAATTATTACAGATGTTTGATCAGCTCTGTTTTTTTCAGTGTGTGATGTTGTACTCAGAATCATCTCCTACAGTAAATGATACAGTCCTAATCATTCCAGGTCAATCAAACATGTGGGTCATTTCACTTATTTTCTGGAGTAACTACTCAATAAACTTTATGATTTGAAAACATGGATCTAGAATGTGTGTCTTTCTTAAAATGTATAATGATATGAGATATAAATATATAAATATATCTATCTATCCATCTATCTATCTATATATCCATCCATCTATTTATTTATTAGTTAATTCCACTCATGGCAATTATTATAAAACAAAACATGTACACATTTTGTGTACATGTTTTGTAACATAATGGAAAGGAGCAGGGATAAGCTAATCTTTTTTAACCTTATTTAAAATGAAATTACACTAATGTAATACAAATTATAGGAGCCGTTTAAGTTTATTGTTGGCATGTTATATTATTTTGTTTAGTTTTACAATGCAATATGATTTTTGAACACTTGGTGGTGTGGGTTAGCTGCACAGGGGTATAAATAAGGTCATAGGTGACCGGAAAGGCAACAGAACACAGGTAGAGGAAGAGCACACTATTCTAACCACACATGGCAGATGCTCACAGCTACTGCAAATAATCATCAACCCATTCAACTTGTATAACACTGAATGGACATCAAACTAAACTGCATTCAACGACCCAAAAGCATCAGTTATGTTCTGTGTAAAGATCACTCTTAACCTCACCTGTATCTACCGCACATATGTACTTTTATGCACATTTTTGTTTCTCATACACAACAATTATATATGGTCATATTTTAGGAAGTTAATTTGATGCCAATGTTTGATGTAAGTAGAATGATAAGGACAATAACATACAATTTAACAAGCGACAAAAACAACAGAGCTGATTTTGAAAACAGTGATTTAAAGGTCCCATGTCATGTCATGGCCATTTCTACTGATCATAATTCCATTATTGAGGTCTACTAGAATATATTTACATTGTTCAATGTTCCAAAATCAAAAAAAAATTATCATACAGCATCCCTGTATAGTATGTGTATTCACTCTCTGTCCTAAACGGCTTGTTGGAGCTCCTGCCCCACCCCCCCTCCCTATGAGCCCACTGTGCTCTGATTGGTCAGCTCGCCCATGGTCAGCCCTAGACTTTTGGGGGCCCTAAGCGAGCTTTGGCTTGGGGGGCCCCCTCACTCTAGCGTGTTCTCACTACATACAACATAGAACCAACTTTTGTCTTATGATGTTAGCATAAGCACACATATTGTATAAATAAGCATGTAAACACCGTGGACCTAAGCTCCTCTAGGGGGGTCTGGGGGCATGCTCCCCCGGGATTTTTTTTTTTTAAATATTGAGGTTAAAAGCATCAATCTGGTGCACTTTGAGAGCAAAATTAAGAGATCTATGGATACATCTCTCAACACCCATATGAAACAGAACTGTAAACAGATTTTTCTTTATGGATATTTTACAAATCACTTAAACTGTATTCTTGTTTTATCATATAGTATTTCATAACTGTTTTTCATTTATTCTCTCTGGCTGTCCATCTCATAATGTTCACATAGAAACTAGCTGTCAATAGGAATATCATTCAGAAGAATTATAATTTCTTGCAAAAATCTGTCACTAAAAGAGGTTGCACATTTAAATTCAGGTGTTGTTATGGCAACGTCAGTGGCCAAACAGACACATTTACTGCTGCAAATAGGTTCAAACATGCTGTTGACACGTAAAGCAGTGGAAACTATGCCACCATTTCAGCTGACTTTTTCTCAGAAATACTGTCACATAACATCCATATATTTCAGTGCTAGGTTGATGCTTAGCTAAGATAACTATGAAACACTTTAACTGACAGGACTCCGGATCAACTGTGTACTGTAAGGTAGCTTCTAGCTTCATGTCGAACAGTAAGTCAACATTTCCCAGAGAGCTTTCTTTGAAATCACCAGGTAACGCTAAAAAACACAACATTTAGATTGTATGACAAAGTGTTTATTTAATATATCTGGCTAGCTATAGCTACTTTAAAGCTTACACCCGCGATTCAAAGTAACGTCAACGTAGCTGTAATTTATGCTTTGCTTACATGTTCGCATAACTTGGAAGTTTACTGACATTGACATACCTTGTTTACCTGGCTCAAGTGGTGGCTCTGGGGTTGTTGTGTGAGCCACCATGAATTGTCATCTTTTTTAAGAAAATGTTTTCTTATGTCCATCTTCAAAAACTCTGAGTCCGACTGACAGTTTATTTTAAACATTGTCACAGCTCACAGGATAGGTACCTGTCAGCCAATAAGAAAGATGTTTATTTCCATTCAACTCTCTGGTTGGTCTGGTGTCTTGCCTCTGTTGCATTCACTGAACACAGGAAATTACAATCCTGCCGTCCTCTCTAGAACATGATGAGGTTCAGGTAAAGCACGGTTAATGTATTATATTATTGACTCAATAATATAATACATGACTTTGAGAGTAGACAATCTAGGCATATTAACACAATTAGTTAAACATACTTATCACGGCGACTGTGTACTTTGATTTGTTTTACTTTGCTAGGGGGCCCCTTAGTGGCTGCGGGGCCCTTAGTGGCTGCGGGGCCCTAAGCGGCTGCTTATGTCGCTTAATGGGTCGTGCCGGCTCGCCCACTATGTTCTGATGAGTCCACCACCGTTACAGCGGAACATCAGTGAATATGTGTTACAATGGCATTTTTTAGTAACCAGAAAATGACACCAGTAAAGAAAAACAGATGAGAATGCTGCGTGGGGTCTCTCCGCCCTTTAAGGATCGAGGAGCGGACAGTGGAGCTGTATTACTCAAGGGCGCTGGAAGCGGGGGGTTCAGGGGGCCCCCCTACTTTTCAGCCCTGCCCCACATTTTCACAGCGGCAGATGCCGCGGAACACTGTACAAATCCCATTTCAATAATTCCCCTCTACTCCAAAGTCGCATCTAAAACGCAATCTGATCTAGCTGTGTATACTTTGTTATTTTTGATTGTTATATTCAATCTCATTAGCTACAGGCATTTTTTAAGCTTGTAAAGGGAAGATGAAATTATGAATGTAAGGCATATAGTAATCATAGATAACACGGCAGGGTCCGTTACAGTTTGTTTTCATCTGATTTAAAATAAACAACGTCTTGGCTTTCAGAATATTAAACTTGTTTCGGCAAATTCAGATGATAAATACAACTTTGAAGCTTGTAACGGCATAATTACAAGCGGAAAACGGAGTAACTTTACGTCACTGCAGGCATAACAACAGCCAGTGTTTCTCATGAGTGTTTTCCCCAGGAAACAAACACAATACACACAAATGCAAAAATACACAAACACACACGTATACACGCGGCGCGGAACACTGTACATCCCATTTCAATAATTCCCCTCTACTCTAAAGTCGCATCAAAAACGCAATCTGATCTAGCTGTGTATATTTTGTTATTTTGTATTGTTATATTCAATCTCACTAGCTACACGCATTTTTTAAGCTTGTAAAGGGAAGATGACAGCTCGCCTCTCACTGGCCACTCTGCCCTTCCACAGCGCCTATACACTCGCGGGCTTGCACGCACACTCGCAGGCTTCCCCCAGACCAGTAATCCAAACAAAAATATCTTCCCTCCGTAGTATTTTGATAATTTGCTCCGCTAATAATCAATCAGATCGATGGATTCCAGAGAAGAGAACACTTTAAAGGCCTTTTTCTCAAAATGATGTCTCTGTGACAGTCATTATAGTGACATATTTTGCTTAATATTTGGAGTACAACAACAATCCTGATATCATCAGAAAGCTAGGAATCAAAATGTGTCTTCGGGTCAATGCGACTGATTTCGATGGAGCAGGTCACTTTGCATTAAGTAAAATAAAGCAGGCAGACATAACAGGAAGAATATGTACATTTTAACCCAATCAAATAGGACATTGTCACACCATTCAAATGTATCCATGTAAATTACAACCAATAAAAAAGCTTAGATTTGTTTATTTGTTACGCTGTTTACTTTATTTGTTACGTTGTTCTGTGTGTGTCAGCCGTTAACCTAGATAGAAAGAATATATACACTTACAAACATGTCAGAAGAACCAGCGCAGAAGAAAACTAAATACAGTCAATCTAAACTTAAATGTAACAACTGGAAGGTCACATCCCTGACATCCACAACTCCGGAGCCTGGACCTTCTTCAATCATAGAAACAGCGAAGGCAAAAGCAGCAGCTCTGTGGCCGCAGAGACTGTCAAAACCCCAACCTCATGATAACCTCATATTCATTTAACTTAGGATCATACCTGTGTTTAGTCTAGAAAAAGGTAAATGTGTGCATTTTATTATAAAGTTGTGTATATTTACAGATTGTTGCAAAAACTAAGAAGCTCATAAACATCAGGTTTAAAACTAAAAGAGCTTTACTAAAAAGTAACACAATTAAAGATGTTTGGAGTTTTATTTGAGTTATTCAATTACACAGAGAAAGGTAGGCATGTGCATGTGTTGTGTTAGCTAGAAAGCTAACGTTAAGTTTAAGCTACGTTAGACTTGGTTTCAAATCAACAAAGCATTGCAAAGAGAAGACAAAAAGATAAATGAACACTAGAACCGCCAAGGGATTCATTTTGACTAACCCTGATATTGACGGGCTGTCGAGAGAGAGAGAGAGAGAGAGAGAGAGAGAGAGAGAGAGAGAGAGAGAGAGAGAGAGAGAACTTTTGAATAATGTAGTTCATCTACTTTTAGAAGTTTGTTTAAATGTTTTAATTATGTTGATTTTGTTTGTAGAAGTGTTTCCTTGATTTATTGTAAGGTGAATCTGAACTTTTTGCTCTGTTATGATGATAAACTGAAGCAATTTCTAAATTAACACAATTAAAAGAGTTTTAAATCATCCTACTTAGTTTATAAGGAAATTATGAAGAGGAACAAATTAAATGATTTGATGATTCTATGTAGTGTTAACAGAAATTTAAATTAAATATGTGTAATGGCAAATGCCTTATATGCAGGGGTGCACATCACTTTTTTGCCCTGGTTCTCAAAGGAGCACCTGGAGATGTTGCTTGGTGTTCATCCTTAAAATGAAATAAACTGTAACTTTTGAGGGGGTCTTGACTTTATTTGCCAGACACACAACACAGAACACACATGCAGAGGTGAACACAAGACAACATTAGCACGACCAGTAATCCTACAAGCTGTCATCACTACCCTCCTGACTGTTCTCCTCACTGTCTTCCTCTCTGTCAGACATGGTAGCTGATGATGTAGGCATACTTCTTTCTCTCTGGTTGAGTCTGTGATTAGCTGCTTGCATCCACAAGTCAACAGCTGGTTTTGGGTCGAAAGTCTCTGTTGTGATCATCTTAGACAAGTGGATGTAATCAAATAAGTATGTGAACATAACCAATAACCTACCATAGCCAATAACAAATTAATGTAACTTATTTTATTTATGTTGTTCATTCATATCTTATTTTACCTTAACATTTATTTATTTAATGCATCTTTTTTTTATCTCACCAGTTTTAAAGGATATTTTTGGTTACTGTCCTATGGTATACATTGGAATGATTTCAAACCTGTTTATCCCAATAATTATAAAGGAGTGCCTTGGAAATATCTGTTAAACTTTACATAAATTGTGACCAAACCGTTTGAACTTAGACTAAAGTGAACTATCTAAACACTCAGAGTCCTTTACCTCACTGAGCTGTAGTTATCAGCCTCTCAGTCTGACTGGAGAGGACTCTCCTTCCACATTATTGTAGAAACATCTTCTTCTTATATCCGTTAGAGCAGCTAGCACCAGATTCTAATAGAGAATCGCAGTGACGCGTTGTAAAACCCGGAAGTAAGTTAGCATTTTTAGCACTTCCGGTTCCTTCGTCAAAAAGCAATGCATTTTCTCCATAGGGTTTTGGAAAATAGCTCGAAATAAGGTCTGTGGTTGACACAAATGTAAGAGATAAATCACGTTTTGTTCTACGACATTAAATACATCAGCAGTGACCCCACTGGTGATTTTTGAAGAGTTTACGTGTCTGAAAAACGATGGTTGTTACCGAGTGGCTTAATAGGACTACAGAAATTGTCGAGGCCGTTGTACATCATTACGCTGAACACGTAAACACTCCCACTAAGTTTGTTTTCCCCTGTGTTCTGCTTGAAAGCAAGTACCGATAGTTACGGCTGTAACTACGGTTCTATGAGTCCCGGATGACCGCCAGAGGCGGTGCTTTAGCACTGGATATGTCCATCGAGTACCAATAACAACAAAGTCACCTGTGACCCACGTGACACCGGCTATATCAGCCGGTGTCGTCAGAGGATCTGTTCCCCGAATCTTCTCGCGAGCACACAAGAATTCTGAGTGACAGGGAACTCTGGCGGTCATCCGGGACTCATAGAACCGTAGTTACAGCCGTAACTATCGTTCTATTTCGTCCCTACTGACCGCCAGAGGCGGTGCTTTAGTACTGGATGACTTATACCAACAATGTCATGAAGAATCCAAACCCTTGCTCACCACTGGAAGCAGCGGAGCTCGGCAAAAGGACCACGCCCAAAGAATGGGGAGTGGCGACATTGACCTGATGACAACTGGAGAATGTGCCAGAAGACGCCCACGACGCCGCGGCGCAGATGGTCTCCAAGGGCACCCCTCTCAGGGCAGCCCAATATGTTGAGATGCTCCTTGTAGAGTGGCATCTCAGCCTGATGGCAGGGGGCGGCCACTGGCCCCGTAAGCCTGTGAGATGGTATCGACAACCCAGTGGGGCAGCCACTGGTTAGAGGGCCTAACCTCCTTTAGTGCCGCCAGGGCAAAATCAAGAGTTGCTCCTCCTGCCGTATACAGGCCGTAGCCTTGATATACGCCCTTTGGGCACCCCCAGGGCACAGCAACTTCGACGTGCCGTACTCCTGAATGTCAAAGCGTGCCAGCTGGGCAGGCTGATTGAAGTGGGTTTGTGGAAGGACCCCGGGCGGGAATGCCACATTTGCCCAAAGGGCAACACCTGAGGCATGTACACCTGAGGCATCTCACCTCGGGCATGTATTGTTTATGGAGAGGACATGCAACTCCCGACTCGCTTCCCTGAGGCTATGGCAAGCAGAAATGGTGCCTTCGTGGCCAGCCACCTAAGCCCCACCTGGGCCAGGGGCTCGAAGGGAGGAGATGATAGGGCATCCGGCAGCAAGGGCAGGTCCCAAGCCGGAGCCCTCGGGGTGCAAGGGGGACGCTGCCGTAAAGCCCCTCTCATAAAGAGGGACACATGTCGGGCAGAAATCGCAGCCACATAAATTCAGAGTGGAGTGAGAACGTCCACTATCTAGAAGGGACTGTTGTCTAAGCAACAATGTACATGCTGTCCCCAAGGAACACGCACATTCTTGCCCCCCAGTTGGGGTAGAAAGTGTGTGAGTGCAAGCTGCACGGCCCGAAGCTCTAGCGCGTTGACCTGGCACGCACTCTGCTGGGCAGACTGCTGACCCTGAACGGTCCTGCCCTGCCGCACTGCACCCCACCCTGAGAGACATGCACCTATGGTGATGGTCTCCTGGCGGGATGGGATGGCGCCCATGGGCACGCCTACCAGGAGATAGGCCCTGCCCCTCCAGCGTGACAAAGAGTGGAGCAATGCTGCGACACCCTGACTTCCCTGTGCCTGTGCCACTTGGCGTCCAAGTGAAGGCTGTTCAGCCACATCTGCATGGGGCACAACTACAGCGGGCCTAAGGGCCCAGCGGCCAAGGCAGCTGCCAGTCTGCCCAAGGGCTGGAGGAACTGAATATAAGGCACCCTCTTGCCCGGCCCACGTGGAAGTAGGCATCCCTCGGTTGAGAACCACTCCACCTGTGCGTATGCAGTAGTCAGCATATAGAATGGCAGCACCTTCAGGAATCTGTTGATTCCTCTGAGGTCCAAGATCGGGCGAAATCCGCTGACTTTCTTGCTCACGAGAAAGTATGCCGAGTAGAGCCCCCTGGCTAAGCAGAGGGTCTTACTGGGTTGATTGCGTCCTTGGACAGAAGGACGGACAACTCTTGGCCCAAAGGTAGGGCCCCTGCCGGATCGCTGACGACTGCAGCGGGTAGCCCCGTTTAAGCGTCCTGAACCGTCCTCAAGCGGCCAGGCCAGTTTTTGGTGGCATTTCCATATAGCCTAGTACCGGCTAGCGGGTACTTTTTCCCTTTTTTTCCGGCCCCATAAAATCGTGGTTCTTTTTTATCAGACCAGGCCAGGGCTGTGACGTCAACACTCTCGACTGCTGATTGGTCAGAGAGAATCGTCACAAGATCGCGCGCGAGTTCATCCCTAGCGTCGCATATATATCTAGAAACAAGCTTGCAGCATTTTTGTAAACAGAGGAGCTACAAAAATGTCTACGTTTGTTAAGAAAAGCTCACCGTGGTCGACCGAGGAGGTGACGACGTTCCTTCATCTCATTGGGGATGATAAAATCCAGCGGGAGCTCGACGGAACAACAAGAAATGTGAAAGTGTTTCAGGATGTCTCTGCACAGATGTCCGAACGCGGATTTTCGAGGACTTTCCTGCAGTGTAGGGAAAAACTTAAAAAGATGAAGAGCGAATATCGCCTAATAAAGGACAACAATAACACGAGTGGTGCGGGTCGCAAACAATGGAAGTGGTTCGACTTGTTGGACCAGATTTATGGCCACAGACCGGCCAACGTTGGGAGGGAGGGAGGCCTGGACTCTGCAACGGCTTTACTGGAGTCCCTGCAAGGTACGCTCACTTCTAACAAAGAAGTCTATTTTATCCTTACATTAATGTTCGACAACCCATGCTTTTATGGAGCTCCGAAGAGCTACATAGCTAGCTAAGGCAGATAGCCTTAGCTAGAGCTATTGTTTGCTAACACCATATGTGCCATTGTTTACGTTCAGTTTTTCTTTTCTATAGTTGTTGTTGCTATTTAGTATTGTGCTGCAGTAGTCTATTGTTTGCTAACACCATATGTGCCATTGTTTACGTTCAGTTTTTCTTTTCTATAGTTGTTGTTGCTATTTAGTATTGTGCTGCAGTAGTTTGTGGAATTAACAAGTGATTTTGCTGTTCTAGATGATTACATTGGGACTTGTGAGGAGGAACATTCCCGAACAACGGGTGATGGCAGTGTTCCGTCCACTTCGTCATTGAATCCAGAACGGACCCCAGCTCGACCACAGACACCAGCCAAAGACCCTAACCCGACTCAACCACCAACACCGAGTGCCATCACGACACCGCAGCGTGTGGTTCTAGGTAAGAAATAGAAATGGCAAAACGACTGGAATTGTGTTTTGTTTTTTTAAACCTTGGATCATCCATCGTCAGTAATTAAAATAAGCTATACCACTGTGTGGAAATGCTCTGTTACAAGTAAAGTCTTAGCTAGTAAGCAGCTAGTACCGTTGTGTGTGACATCCAATCATATACATATATTTATATTCATTATCAACAGGCTGGACATAATGTAATTCACTTTCACAATCATTGTAAACATCTAGGGCCAGAACTTTCTTTAGTTCACCTTACTGTTGTTCTGTTTATACATGTTATTCTTATATCCTTGTGTGACCTGTACCTGTCCTGTGTTTTTTCCTTATTGCTAATTATTATTATCTTATTGTCACCCAGGCAAGAGGAAACGAGGAGGAGAGGATCGGGCCCAGCAGGAACGGCACCATGAACAGCACATGGCCCAGCAGGAACGGCACCTGGACTGGGCCAAAGCGTCTGCTGAGCGGAGATGGGAGTTGGATGCGGCCTTGAGAAGGGAGGAGGTCGCCTTGAGAAGGGAGGAGGCAAGGGAGGAGGCCGCCTTGAGAAGGGAGGAGGCCGCTCAAACAGAGACCTTCAACCTAGCCTTCCTGCGCACTCTTGGCGAGGTGCTAGGGGGACTGGGCAGCCGACGTGGCCCGTCTCCTCCTCGTCCAACTTAAAATAACATTAATAGTTATTGTACATATTATATATATTTTTTCTAGTTACTTTTTAAATTTGTACTTTCTTGTTTATTTATGTTCTTTAAAATGTTCATTTTATTTGTACAATGCCATGTATAGTTATGCTGGCTGCAATACAGTTTATAATTTATAATTTGTATTGTTTAATGGCATGCCTTTTTGATACACCCTTTTTTTTTTTGTATACTGCCATCATTAAAGTACTTCTTTGACTTATCTTATCTCTTGTTGATAATGAATGGCACCCAACAGAAAAAAAATCAGATTCACATAATCTTTATTTAGAGAAGATATAAACATACATGAATTTATA
Source organism: Pseudochaenichthys georgianus (assembly GCF_902827115.2). NCBI lineage: Eukaryota > Metazoa > Chordata > Actinopteri > Perciformes > Channichthyidae > Pseudochaenichthys > Pseudochaenichthys georgianus. Next base: position 22,623,557 of record NC_047503.1, on the reverse strand, counting down.
AAGGAATAACAAACACCATCAGTTAGGAAAAAGCTTGAGGTCCTCCTCTAAAACATTATTACATGTTTATTTTGTAATAGTATTAATACATGATAAATATATAATACATGTAGACATTTCTCAATTGTAATACCCTCGTTCTACTAGACTCAAACAACACATTCCTTATATATTTCAAAGATGAGAGAACAAAATAAACCTATAACCCATTCAAGCAAGCTTTTAACATGTCTAGAAGAAAGATTGAGGTTATATTTTAATATATTTTATATTGTGGATACTTTAGCCTCCATCCAAGTTTACAATTGTCCACACTATTTTACACTTGCATTTATGAATATAGTTTTGCTGTGTTTTACACTTTAGTATTTATGTTTATAGTTAGCTTTGATATTCGCTTAATTTATTAGAAAGATTTTCTTTTCATGATCTGATATTTCCTCAACTGTTATTATGGGGCAGTACTTACTGGTGCTTGAATTTCAAATTCAGATAATATTTGTTTAAAACATTTGACAAACACATGTATATGAAAAAAAAATTATTTAGGTATTCAGGTAGCGCATCAAACCCTCTCTGATGTCAGTGCCCTCCTCCTCTGCACCTTGAGCCGCTGCTACCCCAGGCTCTGCGGCTGCTGGTGCATTCCACCCATCATCATAGTCCTCTCCATGACTCTCGCAGAGGTTATGCAGAGCACAGCATGTAAGCACCATGGATTTCACAAGTTTAACATCACAGTCGTTTCTTTTCATGAGGCAACGCCACCTCCCCTTCAGTCTACCAAATGCGTTCTCAACCACAACCCGTGCGCTGCAAATGTTCTTGTTGTACACCACATGTTCTGCTGTCAGCCGTCCAGTGTCTGGGAAGGGTTTTAAGAGCCAGCTTTGCAAGGGATGGGCATTGTCTCCAAGCATGTAATAGCCAGCATTCACCCCACCAATGTCCCTGGTGCAAGGTGGAAAGTAGTTACCACGACTGGCTAACTCCCACAATGAGGACAGCCTCAAAACCCGAGCGTCATGCATGCTCCCAGGCATTCCTGCAAACACATTCCAGAAATGTCCCTTTCCATCTACAACTCCTTGAAGGATGATGGAGTGCCAGCCTTTCCGGTTGAAATAGTCACAGTGGTATTCCTGTGGTGCCAAGATGGGTATGTGTGATCCATCAATAGCACCTACGCACTGAGGGAGCCCCCACCTGTTCTCAGTGTAGGCAGCCATTTCTGCAAACTTCTGCCGGTCTGGTGAACGAATTAGTTCCGGTACTAACAACGCCTCTGCAGCAGCACAGAAGTCTCGCACACACCGGCACACGGTGGTGTTGCTCACTCCGAACAGATGTCCGATGCTTCTGTACTCTGAGCCGGTAGCAAGCTTCCACAGTGCGATGGCCACTCTCTTCTTTAGAGGTATACACACGCGGAATGTTGTGTCCCGTCTCTCCATCGCTGGCCGCAGTTTGTTGCACAGGTAGGTGTATGTTTCCTCAGACATCCTGAAGTTATCCACCCACTGAGTGTGTGTGAAAGATGGAACAATCACAGACCACCACTCGGTAGCTCGGTCGAGCATCCAAACACACACTCTTAAAAATGCTGGGTTATTTCTATAAACACATTGCTGGGTTGATTTGGCTGGGTCATAATTATGGGTTATTTGGGTACTGTAAACACACTGGTGGGTTGTTCATGCTGGGTCAAAGGGGTTATTAGGGCTTCAATTGCAGTTGAACACCTGCCTGGGTTATTTTTAACCCAGAGGTTGCTTTATTCATTTTCCCACTTCTGAATCATTCTGGAACCATCTTTTTGTCATTTCTCACAACACAAGGTATGTAACCTATATTTTATCACTATATTTTACCTATATTTATATAATTATACAATTCTGTAACTTATTGAATCATTAGTAAGTGATTTTGCCAAAACCACTACAACCACAACAGTGATTTTTCAAAACCACTAATCAGCCAGTGATTTCACAGAATCACCAGTGTTCTTGCACACTGTAAGACCGAACATTACAAGCTTCTGAAAGCAAATTGATTGTTTTAACTCAAACATTTCAAAAAGTTAATTCACCGCTAATTTTCTGATGACTATGAACTGATTTATTATTGTGTACTGTATACAGTGTTCAACCACTTTGGGTCATATTGGTAATAGTCCTCAAACATTTTTAATGAATCTATCTGACGTTGGTCTGACGTCATCACGTATGTGCTCCGCCCCCGACGTGCCGAGACGTTCTATCCTTCACCAGAGTCCGCCCGCCATTATATGCTCGCCTCTGTTGAAATTGCTCAAACTTTTAAGAATACTTTGCCCACCGTGCTCTCACTGCCGGAATCGTGATCTTTTTTAGGCCGCACTATTCTGGTGAGTTAGGTCTTGCCTTTGCACAGTATTTAAATGATGTGTTATTCATTTCTGCATCTAATTCACTTTGTTTGATTTGAGCTCTTGTTAGCTAGCCTACATTTAATATCTGCCTCACTTGAAAAACGATTTAACTTACGTGTAAGACAGTGTTTTTATATTGTTTTAAGTTATATCTCAAAGTGGAACGTTTGTGTTGCAATAGTTATATGGAAAAGTCGAACCTAAAATGGCGGAAGGCGGCGCGTTTTCTTTCTTCTTTTTGTTACCGCATGTTTTATTAACTTAGAGGATTTACGTTCATTTGATCCACTACAATGTACCATAACCGTGCGTTCTGCATGTTTGTAAAAGCAAGCTAACTTGAAACACTAGACTATTCATTTTACAAGGTAATTTATACCCCCCAGCGTTTTCAAATACATGTAACTCAGCAAAGGTAACGATCGCACAGTGATGATTTTAATAATTCTATACTATGTGGAATTTCAGCTTTAATCTGATATCTTATCTTGGTTTTTAAATGTTAAGAAGCCCTGAGACAAAGTTTCGTGAACAAGAACCCCTCGGTACCGACGGCTGCCGGATTTAACAGATTAATAGTCGAGTGTTTCAAGTTAGCTTGCTTTTACAAACATGCAGAACGCACGGTTATGGTATAACGTTAGTGGATAAAATGAACGTAAATCCGCTATGCCTCTAAGTTAATAAAACATGCACAGACATGCATGCTGTAACAACAAAGAAGAAAAGCGCTCCGCCTGCCGCCATTTTAGGTTCGAAAATAGTGTTTCTCAGATCATTTTGTGAAAACTTTGCAACCCAGCTAACCTTCAATGTTTTTTCTCTTAAGGAAACTGAAGCAACTGGCAGATATATGGCTTCTTCAATCTGGTAAGCCTCACAATGGAGAAACTGACGCGCTGGGGGGGTGCGAGTGAAGCCTCGCAGCGGCGCAACTGTGGCATGCCATGCTTACGGCCCCTACACACACGGCGGCAGGCTGTCTGAAGCTCGACCAACAACCACTCACATGAATATCCCGCCCAGGACACACAAGCACGTGGTTTGATTGGCTAGAGCTTGTACTGGCATATGATTTGATTGTCACAATGCAGTTTGGCATAACGTAACATGCATCACTCCATTCAAAGTGAATGGAGTGATGTTACGGCCCCTACACACAGCTGCGTGCGTTGACGCTTCTGCGCATTCACTTTGAATGGGGTGATGTCACGCTTAGCCGAACTGCATTGTGGGAGCATAGCTTTCATGTGATTGGCTGTTGGTCTATCTTCAGACATGCCCGCCGGCAAGTGCCGCCGTTTGTAGGGGCTGTTACACTGTAGGTGTGCCGCGTTTGGGGGTGCTGCAGCCCCTTCCCGCGTCCATGTTTATTCCACATGGTTACTAAAATGTGAATGAATATTTAGTGCTCAACACTGAAATTATATTTGTGTTGGCCTGTGAATATTGTTACGTTTTCCAATGGCTTGGAAATGCAAACTTTGTGCTGCTGTCTTTGATACAAGGGCAGAGTTACTTGAACATTATAACATTATTATTCCCTTGATTTAAAAGTGAATGCAGACTACCTTTGCCCTGCGGCGCAATGAGATCATCAATGATGAGCTACCTGTTGGAGAGACCCTGGAATGCTGACCTGCCTTGAAAATGGAGTCACAGGTGAAAATATTTTATTTATTACAACTATATAATTATTTTGTGTGCCTTTGTCACTGATAACTTTGACATGTTTACTCAGATTTAGCATGTTATGTTTCTGTTTATCTCTGGTGCCTTCAGTCCACATATACATTGTACTGTGAATTAAATAGTCATTTTATATTTTAGCAGAGTTTCACAGGATAACAAACCTCAACCTGAAGAACCACTTCTATGCGGAGTTGGATAGACATGTCCTCCATCTTCAGGGCCTGTTCAGGAAGAAGGCGGCAAGGAAAGGAAACTGAAGTTCTGGATCAGCTATTTGCCTCCTATGACCTCCAGGTGAGTCGGTTATGCCTCTTGGTGTTTTATTCTCATACTAGAGTGGATTATCTTTGTCAAAATGTTAATCTCTTCAGTCATGGAAGAACACTTTCTTGTGATATCAATTGTTGTGTGGTTATACTGTTTAGCATCCAAAGTAAAACAAAGATATGTTCTCACACTCAAGGAGCAAGGTGACGTCCATGTCCGACGTGCTGCTGTCCACCGTGCTCTGCCTGCATATCTGCATGAAGATGACTCCACGTTTCTGAGGCTGTGGCATGTAAATCAGCATAATAACTCTTTTCAATGTATGTGACAGATCATCCAAACATATAGTTTATCTTGTTACATTGTTTCAGGAGCTCTATCGCAGGTAGACAATTATTTGAATTTTTATAGTGAAAAAATTATAATAAATGATAGATTGAGTTTGAAAAAGTATGAACTGTCCTGGTGTCATCAAAGCTTGATTCTGTCACTGAGGTGTTAATCAAACATTATCTCTTGTGTTGCTCACATCCCATTCAGGTTCTAGTTCCAAGATTTGAATATTGCCATAAGAATTGTAATTATTGTAAGGTACACAATGGACATGTTGAATATAATCTCCCTTTACTTCAACACTTCAGAAGTGTTGAATACGATTTCTACTTTAGGATTTATTTGAAATTAAGCTCTTTAGGTTTCAGTGTAAAAGATGGGCTCACGTGATTTAATAAAATACACAATCATGAGGGCTTTCTTTCCTGCAGCATCAGTGTTCAATACAAAATCATTTCTAGTGTTCCCCATATCTTTTTGTATGTGTAGTAGGGAGAGATTATACTGTAAATACATATTCAGTTGCCAGTTTATTGGGTACAACTAGCTAATAGTAACAGTCTAATACAGTGATAAAATTAATCCTACCCTTATGAAGGTTATAAATGTTTTTTTGTTGAAAGCATTTATGTCAACTGATTGGTTATTTTGGAGGCTGACGTTTCTGGTGCTGTAACATTATGTTGTGCAATGCTAATAGGCGTTTCCTTAATCCCACATTATGCACAAAACATACGGTTATTTGATGTGATATGTCACGGATGTATTTTTCAGAAAACACATTTCTGAGAGGCAATTTCGGGTAACGTTTATCTGTTCTTGTCATCAGGTGGAGCAGTCTGATGATCCAGACACAGAGGACATCGCGGTCGGACTTCTCATGATCAGAGCCAGGTCAACAGACACCACACTCTTCTGCCCAGAGAGCATCGCTGTTGTCATTGAGGGTAACGGCGTTATCCAACTCCCCACACTGGCTGAGGCATTCATCCTGCTTTTTGCACTGACCTTTGCCCTGCATCTGAGCTACCCAAAAGACTTGGTCAACACTTTCAACTTCACCCAGAAAGTGTTGATGGGCCTGGATGAGGGGACCTTAAAGCCCAGGGTGTTGAGCCTGAAAAAGCTTTTGGCAGTTTAATCCTACCAACAAAGTTGCACTTTAACAATCACACACACACACACACACACACTGTTCTCCTCTGTTTACATCCTGCTGCTTTACATCTGTGTTCTGTTGTGTTCATTGACAGATTTGTTACGGTTCAGCTTCAAGTTGAAGGACTGTTCGTAGATGTTGTTTTATACTTTTATATGTATTGGGTCTTTATGGTCCATGTGTTAAATTAATACGCAGAACTGTTCCTGAAAATTGTGTTCACTCATAAGTGATGGTTAAAATACACACAGATATTTCTCAAGGCCCTAACACTGTTTTTAAGGTGTTTTTTTAATTTATTTAAGAGTTAGATATATTGAATTTGTATTGTGCTAAAATGCATTGTTCTTTTATAGTGGAAATGGAATGTTGGCGATTTGCCAAAGCTGTTCAAATTATCAATAAATGCATTTTTATGTATATACGTTGTGTTTGGAGATAATTCATTACACTATTATACATTATTATTATTATATTCTATTTAGCCCAACAATATAGTTAATTTCAATCACTAGCTTGGGTCAAATGAACAACCCAATGTATGGTTTATATTTATTTAACCCAGTGATGTAGTTAATTTCAATCACTAGCTTGGGTCAAATAAACAACCCCGCACATGGGTTAAAATGATCCAGCCCAGCGTATGGGTGAAGACAACCCAGCGTGTGTTCTGTCCTATAGTGACTCAGCAGCTGGGTTATGATTGGGTTATTTTTTAACCCAGTAGTTTTAAGAGTGCATGGTCTGCGGCGACGTAACTTCTGAAATACATAAACAAAAGCATACATATTTTAATACGTAAAAGTGGTAGCTACAATTAATTAAATATTTGAAACACTTTGGTCGTATTGTGAGCGTGAGCCTAAACACATGGCTAGTTAGCGAACGTTAGCTTACCGAGTAGTAAGTCCTGTTGTAGTCTCTGCAGCGTTGTAGGACTTCCACAACTCTCTCGTCAGCTTCTTCTGCATCTCGTCTTGCTTTACGCAGCCTACTTTGAAACATCACTTTCCTGCTTGCTGTGATCACTTTCCTGCTTGCTGTGATCACTTTCCTTCTTGCTGTGATAACAAGCCACACACCAAGAAACAAGTAAACGATCGCTTCCACATCCTCCATTGTTGTGTGTGTTTTGTGAGTTGTGTCGCATTGAAGATGACGCCACTGCAGTTTTACTCAGCGTCGCTCCGCCCAAAAAGCTGATCGCCCCGCCTACACTGCGTTGCTACCCCAGGTCCTAAACTGTAATGGAAATGCGCCACGGCCTCGGCCGGCCAGCGAGGCAGCCCGAGGCCTGAGCCAGGACGCTTAGGGACGCTTAAACGGGGCTACCCCGTTGCAGTGGAAATGCGCCATTAGACCCAGCCGAAGGCTAGGGGCCGGAGCTGCGATCCGTACCCCTGGGTTAAGGTGATAACCACCCAAGGGACGGAAGTACAGACTGCCCAGAAACTGAGGTGCTGCTGGGAAAGCAGCCGTCGACCACCCCCGGGATTTCAGGGCCCAGCCCCCCGGACCCTGGAGCCTCTTGGGGGGCTCCGGTAAGGCTCTGGGGCACGAGGCCGCCTGTACCAGGAGCTGGGGCGAGAACACTGCCTTCACTGGTCGAGTTAGAGACGAATGCCAGATGCATCATAACCGGGAGAGGGTGCGGGAACACAGCCTTCACCAGCTACCTGCTTAACAGAAAAACAAGGCAGTTTGGCGTCTACCAGGAGCGGGGGCGAAAACACTGCCTTCACTGGTTGAGTTAGAGACGAATGCCAGATGCAGCGTAACCGGGAGCGGGTGCGGGAACACAGCCTTCACCAGCTACCTGCTTAATGGAAAAACGAGGCAGTTTGGCATCTACCAGGAGCGGGGGCGAGAACTGCCTTCACTGGTTGAGTTAGAGACGAATGCCAGATGCAGTGTAACCGGGAGCGGGTGCGGGAACACAGCCTTCACCAGCTACCTGCTTAACGGAAAAACGAGGCCGTTTGGCGTCTACCAGGAGTGGGGGCGAGAACTGCCTTCACTGGTTGAGTTAGAGACGAACGCCAGATGCAGCGTAACCGGGAACGGGTGCGGGAACACAGCCTTCACCAGCTACCTGCTGAACGGGAAGAGTAGAGCGGTGCTACTACTCGCCGAACAGAAAAAGGGATGTAGCTACATCCGCATTACCGGTAGAGGGAGCGGGAGCGAGAGCACTGCCTTCACCTAGCTGGGTAAAATAAAGAAGCTTAACAGTATACGCAAGACGTTAGCCAAGCGGCTGCTGCTAACGATCAAGTGAGATCAAGTCAAATAACACACATGTTTAAGACCAGATAACTAGCTTCTAAAGAAGAGAACAGCACAGAGCCGTAGTTACAGCAGTAACCATGGTCAGGGCTCACACGGCATCTAACCGTAGTTACAGTAGTAACTATGGCCAGTACTTACACGGCTTAGAACCGTAGTGTTAAGAATGTCACGAGGCTCAGGACCCAAATGCACAACACCAGAAACAGATCAGAATTAACAAGGTCTTTTAATTAAGGTCAAAACACAAAACGCTCACTTGGAGGATCAAAAACTCTAAACCAAAAAACATCTACATGACTATCAAAAATATACTTCACACGATCAAGGGATGACTGGCAGGCTTGACGAGACAAGATGAACTGACACAAGACAAAGGGAGACGCAGACTATATATACACACTAGGTAAGGGGACACAGGTGGCAACAATTAAGGGAGGGGCTGACAATCACACTGGTGGGAAAAACACACCAGGGCAGGAATGCTCTGAAACGAGAGGGAAAGGTTATTACAAAATAAAACAGGAAATCATAAGACAAGGCAAAAGACAAAAGGACTGAACTAAATAAATTAACTTAACACAACTGTCTAGACACCACAGTACCCCCTCCTTTACGGACGGCTCCGGACGGCCCAGCGAGTTCAGGATGGCTTTTGTAAAAATCCTTTATCAGGTTCTGGTCCACGATGAAGCTAGACGGGATCCATTCCCGCTCTTCCGGTCCATAACCCTCCCAGTCCACTAAAAACTGCTGACCCCTTCCTCGTTTTCTGACCTTCAGCAGACGCTTGACAGTGTAGACCAGACCTCCATCTATGAGCCTGGGAGGAGGGGGGGGCTTGGAAGCGGGAACCATTTTGCTTTCCTTTACCGGCTTGAGTTTGCTTACGTGGAATGTTGGATGGACTCTGAGTGATCTAGGCAGGCGCAAACGAACAGACACAGGGTTAATACACTTTTCCACAGTGAATGGGCCTACAAATCTTGGTGACAGCTTCCTAGAGACTACGTTCAGGGGCAAGTCTCTGGTGGATAGCGACACTTTCTGACCCGGTCTGTACACAGGTGCAGGACGGCGATGCCGATCAGCCGCTTTTTTCATGCGGGCCGAAGTCCTAAGGAAGACCCGACGTGCTGAAGCCCAAATGCCATGACAGCGCCTGACCAGTGCGTGTGCCGAGGGAACCATGACTTCTTTCTCTGTCTCTGAGAACATGGGAGGTTGGTAACCGTAGACGCACTGGAACGGGGTCAATCCGGTGGCAGAGGTAGGCAATGAGTTGTGGGCGTATTCTACCCACGTGAGGTGTTTACTCCAAGAAGCTGGGTTTTGGGACACCAGGCACCGGAGGCAGGTTTCCAGTTCTTGATTCAGTCTCTCCGTTTGTCCATTTGATTGGGGATGGTAGCCGGAAGAGAGGCTGACAGAGGCCCCGATGAGGCTGCAAAACTCCCTCCAGAAACGGGAGAAAAACTGAGGACCCCGGTCTGACACGATGTCCCTGGGAAAACCGTGGAGACGACAAACATGGTGCAACAACACTTCAGCCGTTTCTGTGGCCGATGGCAGTTTAGGCAAAGCAATAAAATGTGTCATTTTAGAGAATCTATCCACCACCGTGAGGACGGTGGTGTTACCTTTGGATTCTGGCAGTCCGGTGACAAAATCCACTGAGATGTCGGACCAGGGCCGACTGGGGATAGGCAGCGGCCTGAGCAAACCCATCTCGGGCCTGGAAGAGGTCTTATTCCTGGCGCAGATGGTGCAGGCGGCCACATACTCCTTGACATCCTTCTCCATAGATGTCCACCAGAACCGTTGCTTGATGACGTACATGTTTTTTTTTTACCCCAGGATGGCAGGTGAGCAGCGAGGTGTGAGCCCATTGAATGACCTTAGGACGCACAGTTTGAGGAACAAACAACCTATTTGGGGGGCAACCCCTAGGTGTCGGGCTCTCACCGTTAGCTCGTTTCACCTCTGTTTCTATTGGCCAAGTTACCGCTCCAACCACACAGTTTAGTGGAAGGATGAGCTTTGGTTCCTTTGCCGAGGGTTCAGGATCAAAAACACGAGAGAGTGCATCTGGCTTGACATTTTGTGAACCGGGTCTAAATGACAAGGAAAAGTTAAAACGAGTGAAGAACAAAGCCCATCTTGCCTGACGTGAGTTCAGTCTCTTAGCTTTTCGGATGTACTCAAGATTTTTATGATCCGTCCAGACTATGAATGGTTGCTCTGACCCCTCCAGAAAGTGTCTCCATTCCTCAAGCGCTGTTTTGACTGCCAAAAGTTCTCTGTTGCCTACATGATAGTTGCGTTCAGCAGGTGTTAACTTACGTGACAGAAAAGCACATGGGTGAAGTTTGCTGTCCTTGGCTGAACGTTGTGACAACACAGCCCCAACTCCATCATTGGAAGCATCCACCTCCACCACAAACTGCCGTAGTGAATCAGGAGTGATGAGAACAGGAGCAGAGGTAAACCGTCTTTTCAATTCCTGGAAAGCTTTGTCGGCCTGTAGAGTCCACAAAAACTGAACATGGGTTGAGGTCAGTGAGTGGAGAGGTGCAGCTATGGAGCTAAAATGTCTTATGAAACGTCTGTAGAAGTTAGCAAAACCGAGAAATTGTTGTACCTTCTTCCTGTTGGTGGGTGTGGGCCAATTTGCGACAGCACTGACCTTGCTTGGATCCATCTTGACCTGGTCCGGAGCAATGATGAAGCCCAGGAATGAGACAGTGGTCTTGTGAAATTCACATTTCTCCGCCTTCACGAATAGTTGGTTTTCCAGAAGGCCTTGGAGGACCTGGCGGACATGCTGAACATGGGACTCTTCATCAGGAGAGAATATCAATATATCATCCAGGTAGACAAACACAAAATGATTCAAATATTGTCTGAGCACATCATTCACAAGAGCCTGAAATACAGCAGGAGCATTAGTTAGCCCAAATGGCATTACTAAGTATTCATAGTGGCCACTGGGGGTATTGAATCCAGTCTTCCATTCGTCCCCCTCCCTTATCCTGACCAAGTGATAGGCATTCCTCAAGTCAAGTTTAGTGAAGATCTTAGCTCCTTTTAACAGTTCAAAAGCAGTGGAAATGAGGGGGAGAGGGTACCTGTTTTTTACCGTTATATCATTCAGGGGAGAGTAGTCTATGCAGGGTCGGAGGGATCCGTCTTTTTTACCCACGAAGAAAAATCCGGCGCCAGCAGGAGATGACGATGGACGAATGAGGCCCGCCTTCAGAGATGAGTCAATGTAATCCGTCATAGATTGTCTTTCAGGACCAGAAATTGAGTATAGACGTCCCTTGGGAATGGGGGCACCCGGTAGTAAGTCAATTGCACAGTCATAAGGTCGATGAGGAGGCAACGTAGAGGCCCGAGTCTTACTGAAAACCTCCCTCAGGTTGTGGTAACAGGAGGGAACATTGGGCAGGTCTGGTAAGTCAGAGGCATGGTCATGAGTTACTTCCTTCGTCTCCACCTCACTACCTGAAGTAACCCTTCCTACAGACAGCCCTTCAACTTCTCCTGGTGAAACCAAACATGTATGATTACATTCTCTTCCCCACCCCTTCACCCTACCAGAACGCCAGTCAATGTGAGGGTTATGTCTTTTCAACCATGGGAAGCCTAAAATCATAGGGTGTTGTGCGGAGTCGAATAAATGGAATGTCATGAATTCTGTGTGGTTGTGATTTATGATAACCTGGACGGGTTCTGTGTGGTGAGTGACTTGAAACAATAATCTTCCATCAAGGGCGCTGGCATTTAAAGGTTGAGCTAAGGGCATGGTGACAATGTTCAAGCTTTTGGCAAAATTCCAGTCCATAAAACTTTCGTCTGCTCCTGAATCAATGAGAACCTTCTGTGTTAAGGTTTTCTTACCTAATTTTACTTGGATAGGAGTCAGCGTACAAGGAGAGTAGTCAGAAGTTAGTCGGCTCACCAGCGCCCTCCTCTTGCCTGGGGAGCCCCGTCTTTTAGTGAGCAAGCGGCCATCAGGTGTCCACGATGCCCGCAGTAGAAACACAGGCCCTGGCGGAGGCGCCGTTCCCGCTCCTCCAGTGAAAGTCTTGCTCGGCCAAGTTGCATGGGTTCCTCTGATGTGGTGGATGGCGTTGTCAAAGGAGGCTTGATCCAGACCCCTGGAAACGAATCCTCCCCCATCCGGATGCCACGAGGAGGCCCCCTGGAGCTTGGTGAACAAACTGCAGGATGTTCTCTTTCTTTTTGTCTATCCCAGAGCCTATTATCTATTCGTATAGTTAGAGCAATCACAGAGTCTAAATCTTCTGGAAGATCTAATGGGACTAAGTGATCTTTGACAAGGCCTGAAAGTCCATTTACAAAGGCGTCCAGCAAGGCCAGATCATTCCAGCCACTGTCTGCTGCTATCGTCCTAAACTCTATGGCATAATCAGACACTCTTTGATTTCTTTGCTTGAGTTGGACTAGAGCTTTAGCCGCTTCTCTCCCTGGTGCTGTACGATCAAAAATCTTTTTAAGGGAATCAGTAAACAGTCCAAGTGATCTGCAAAGGGGAGAGTCTCTAGCCCATTCTGCTGTAGCCCACGCTGCTGCTCTACCAGTCAAGTGTGTTATCATGAAAGCTATTCTAGACTGGTCTGTTGGAAAAGCAGAAGGCTGATGTTGATAATGCAGGTCGCATTGGACTAAAAAAGGACGACAGTCACCTGAGTCACCGGAGAATTTCTCTGGAGATGCGAGACGAGAGCATGAAGAAGGAGTAGGTCCTGGGATCACAGGATTCACAGCCTCAGGCAGGGGTGCAGCCGCGGAAACAGTTTGAGATCCAGCTTCCAGGTGGGCAAGGACACGAACAAGCTGATCTGCCAGGTGGTTTACTTGGCTGTTCACAGATGTTTGGAAGCTTTCTTGACGACCACTCAATTCTCTCACTCCCTGGTCAATTGATTTCAGCTGATCGTCATGCTGAGACAAAAGCGTGCCTTGTGAGCGCAGAGCTGCTCTGAACCTGTCTGGGTCGGCTGGGTCCATTCTTTGGTCAGTTCGTACTGTTAAGAATGTCACGAGGCTCAGGACCCAAATGCACAACACCAGAAACAGATCAGAATTAACAAGGTCTTTTAATTAAGGTCAAAACACAAAACGCTCACTTGGAGGATCAAAAACTCTAAACCAAAAAAACATCTACATGACTATCAAAAATATACTTCACACGATCAAGGGATGACTGGCAGGCTTGACGAGACAAGACGAACTGACACAAGACAAAGGGAGACGCAGACTATATATACACACTAGGTAAGGGGACACAGGTGGCAACAATTAAGGGAGGGGCTGACAATCACACTGGTGGGAAAAACACACCAGGGCAGGAATGCTCTGAAACGAGAGGGAAAGGTTATTACAAAATAAAACAGGAAATCACAAGACAAGGCAAAAGACAAAAGGACTGAACTAAATAAATTAACTTAACACAACTGTCTAGACACCACACGTAGTTACAGTCGTAACTATGGCCAGCACTTACACAGCATAGAGCCGTAGTTACAGTAGTAACTCTGGCCAGTACTTGCACGGCTTGGAACCGTAGTTACAGTAGTAACTATGGCCAGTATTTACATGGCTTAGAACCATAGTTACAGTAGTAACTATGGCCAGTACTTACACAGCATAGAGACGTAGTTACGGTATTGCCTATGGCCAGTACCTGCACGGCTTGGAACCGTAGTTACGGTATTGACTATGGCCAGTACTTACACGGCTTGGAACCGTAGTTACAGTAGTAATTATGGCCAGTACTTACGGCTCAGACCTTAGTTACAATAGTAACTGTGGCCGGTGCCTAAAAGTGTCAGCCAACGGCTGCCCACTAGACAATATAATATTGGGAGGATGAAATCCTCCTTAATGGCCATACATGCAGAGCACACAGCACACACAGTGAAGATTGTTCTCTGCATATTGTCCTAGTGCTAGGAGTCTAGTACTAGGAGCAGTAAATACAACGATATAGCGCTACTGCAACCATACCATGCGTTTACCGGGAGCGGGAGCGAGAGCACTGCCCTCAGCGGCTGAGTTAGATAATGAAGCTTAACCGTACATGCAAGGTACGGTACTGCTGCTAACAATCAAGCAACCAAGTCAGAACACAATGTTAAGACCAGATAATTAGCTTCTAAGAGAGAACAGCCCGCATAGAACCGTGCCTGGTTACAGTAGTAACCGCACATGTCGAGCACACAGCACCCGCCGTGAAGATGTTCTCTGCCAACCCAGTCTCACGGCATTTCTTGTTCACCAACACGATTTTTAATCTATTGATTCGTGTTCACCAACACGATTCGCCCCTTTTTTTCGTGTTGCACAGCACGATTTTAAAAGCAATGTATTTCTACTGCCTGCAGCACATCTTTTTCTCCGGTCGGGTTGTGGGAGACCGGAAGCTGTTTGGTTCATAAAAACATGTTCTTACTCAATATCAAGCCACAATTATTGCTTTTATTTTAAATCGTATAATTTCGGACTTTTGTTGCCGTCTGTGAGGAAAATAAATGGGGCTCAGACAATAAATGGGGCTCAGAGCCTCAGAATACGGAAATCTGTATTTTTAAATATTTTTTTCCTTCTAATTCGTTATTCTTTTCAAAATAACACACTGTTATTTACTCGCCAATAACACACAATTATCCTTGCTTTTATTTATTGGTTTAATTCCATAATCTTTTTTGGCGTCTGTCAGGAACTGAATTTCAAAATAAAAATAACCGGAAACAGACGTAGGCCTATAAGGGACATTTCGAGCATCATTGCGATTGTCAACATTTCTGAGTTTAGGATGGCCGAAGACACTACACTACCCATAATCCCCAGCTATCGTTTAGGACTACAGTCCCCGTAAGATTACGCAGAGCGTCAAACAGCTGTGTGAAATGGAACGAAACCACGCCAGACTATCCAAAACTGGAATCGAACGCCCCCCCAGAACTACACATGCTGGCTATTGTGTTTCGCAAAATGTTCTATGGGACGTCTCTACTGAACGTTTTCGTTTTTCCCACAATTAGAAGTTGCCAGTATTAAACACATTGGTGTTATCAAATGTGTTATCAAATATAATTAATAAATGGGTGAAAATCGCTTGTGTCCATAATACGCAGCATTAATATATACCCACATGACAGCTCATTGTTACTTTGTAATTCTACTCCACGACAATTCAGAGGTTAACCTGGTATTTTTACTCCACTGCATTTATTTGAGTTACTTTGCAGATTCTGATTAATTATGTGAAATATAAACAACCCTTAAATCAGACTTTAGTTACACGTGACCTGAGTAAAATGCAGGTAAGGTGATTGTCAAGTGCCAACAATCAGGAGAGATATTTGATAGTTGGTGCTTGAGAAGACTAAACATGTATCTGCAATTGACATGAATGGAAACGAGTAATAAAGTATAGTCATTACTTGTTATTCTCTACTAATAGTTAATTAAAGACTGTATATTATGGATATTTTGCACATCCCTTTCAAGATTTTCAAAGGTTTATTGACATATCATATACACAACTACGGTGTAGTTATGCAATGAATGAAACACTTGGGTCAGAGGTTCCTCAACAGTGCATTAGAGACATCTATCAATATGTGTGTACCTCCACCATTAAACATATTCATATTCTGCACATTTCTTATTCTATCTACATACATAAGAGTATAATTCATATGTATAATATCAGTTAAAATAAGTGCTTCAACATAGGTAACATTGCAGGAAAGCAATATATTAGACGTTAAGTACTTTGTCAGGCTTAATATTTATCTGTAGATAGATACCCCCAAAGTTTTTTTCTTATTTAAAGTTTAAATAAAGGTTAATTCGTTTTTCTGTTTTGCACCTCCTCCTATTAATATCTTTGTACATCCTGCACTAAACTGTTTTATTGTAGAGATCACTTATAGTATCTTCTTGATTTTGTATATTCTATATTTCTATCACAGACCTTCTACTTTCCCCCTATGAAAGTATGTAGTGCTAGGAGTCTAGTACTAGGAGCAGTAATACAACGATCTAGCGCTACTGCAATCAAACCCTATGCTACCGGGAGCGGGAGCACTGCCCTGAGTTAATAGTTAAGCTCAACAGCAAGGTGTTAGCCAAGCGGCTGCTGCTAACAATCAAGCGACCAAGTCAGAACACAAATGTTAAGACCAGATAATAGCTTCTAAGAAATATAAAGTACTTACCTTACTTTCTGCATCTAAACGAAAAACGGGTTTAAAGTATGACCCTCTGGGCTTCCATACTAAATTGAATGAGGGACACAGCCAAAGCTGGGACTCAAATGCTAATGATAGCTCGGGCACAACGCCACAAGCAGAACTTTCAAAAGAGCATAAGGGCAACTTTATGGGAGAGGAAGCAGGAACACTGTCGTCACCAGAAAGTCTAAGCCACAAAAAATAAGACGGTAATCAGGACAACTTGGCTGGGAGAGGGTGCGGGAACACAGCCATCACCAGCAACAAGCTGACACAAACCTGTCTGTCGAGGCTCTGCACAGCCAGCCACAGCTCCTGGAGGACGCGTTAACGACCCGTAGCTCCGACTGTCAGTCGCGAAGCTGCACGCGGCCAGCTGCTTGCAGAGAAATCCCTCAGATCAAACGTTCAAACCTGAACGCTGTAGGCTACAAAAATGTAGCCACGGTACCCTCGCGCAGCGAGAAGATGAAAGGAACAGATCCTCTGACGACACCGGCTGATATAGCCGGTGTCACGTGGGTCACAGGTGACTTTGTTGTTATTGGTACTCGAGCTGCGCGTGCGCACGATGGACATATCCAGTGCTAAAGCACCACCTCTGGCGGTCAGTAGGGACGAAATAGAACTGCCTATCTTTAGTAGGCCTATCTGTATATCTATATCTGACCATTAGAATCTGTATTTTTGAAATTGTCATTTTTAACACCGTAGTTTTACAAATTATAGAATAATTAATTACCAGTGTTTTCCAATTTTACTCGGCAGTTCGTTTCGTTAGCTAAAGCTAGCGCTACTAGTTAGCTACGCAATGGTTTGTTGCTTTGCTCCGGGTTGCAGCCAGAGGTCTTCGCATGAAACGTGCTCGTTCTATCGTTTCCCGGCCAATGTTTTCCAAAGGAGAGTCTGGATTTGTGCTATGAGGTAAGCTGACGTTACATTTTTGTCCATGTCACGGTGAAATGTAAATGATGGGTAGTGACTGTATCGCCGTTTTAGAGATGGCGCTGCTGAAAAGACTGCAACATAAGTAAAGATAATGAATACATCCTATTAAAACCTGTGCGGCTTATATAATAAGTCTAATTAGTACAAGCAGCATAACGTTTCACCATGTAACTAAAGATTGTAGTCAGGGAAATCAGTTTGACATATTGAACTAATAACAAATCACCTCTGGCTGGCAGAGAACTCTCTGCTCCATAGCTTCTCTTGGACGTAAAATCACATCATCATCATCATGTACATTTTACATTTATATTCAATTTAATATCCCATCCCTCACATACTTTTGTATATATAATAACTTGTATTTTGTTTTTCTTGTTATGCTGCTGCAACACAAACATTTCCCAAATTAGGATCAATACAGTAATATCTTATCTTAATTCATTAAGAAATATAACTATTATAATTAGTGTAGCAGCTGACACCTATTTTCAATATGGATTAATCTACCATTTATTTCTTTAGTTCAATTTTGATCTATAAAAATGTCAAAATAGTGAAAATGTTCACGAGACAAAGTGCAAGGTTATATCTTTAGATGTTTTGTTTTAGCCTATGTACTGTATGTCTTAATGCTCTTATATGTGACGGTGTGACTTCCATGAAACTAATATTTTATATCTTCCCAACAGACGAGCTGACAGGAAGCCTAACACTCTAACAACCACAACATTGCAAAGGCGAGTAAATGTAAATTAAAAACGATTCACAATTTTTTTTATTTCTTCTTCTTTCTTGCAGTGAGGTGAAGCTGACCTAAGGATGTTCCTCACGCAGGCTGAATGTTTCTCCCTCCTTACTGACACAGAAGCCCTTGATTTGCAATGCTTCACTAATTGTCATTTTCCTGGCTCCGTAGGGACACTTTACCTCCAGCACAGCGGAAGACCCTACCAGACCATCTGGAGATGCCCACAACACTCCTGATTGGGAGAGCCACAAACCTGACTCATGGACCTGCATCTGGGTTGCAGTGGTGAATGTCCTGACGCCCTCACATTCAATCATAGTCCCCCACTGTACAGACAAAACACCATCAAGGGCCTGTTGTTGCCCTAGCACCCTGGCAATAAGGGAAGCAGTCACACACTTTGATCTCAGGACAGCTCCAAAGTTGCTGGCAGTCAACCTTCCTTTCCTGAACAAATGCCAGTTTGGGTTGGTTCGCTGACCAGTGGTAGCCACCTGAATTGCCCAGCCTGTCCTCCTACAAAAAACGACCATATAGGTCGATTGTTCAGCAGCTAAATACGACCCAGAGACACGTTTTAAAGTGTAGCGCCTCTAGTGGTCGTGTAAGAAACAACATGCTCCTGTCGATTGCAAACGCTCCGGAGGGTCGTTTATTCACAAATAACCCTCTCTGGAAAATCCTAAATTGTGGAATAGTTTGGCCATTAAAATGCTTTTTTATTAGATTTCTAGGGAGAAGTGTATATTGTACTTTTATAATCCACGTCCAGTGGATGTGTAGGATCTACAGTTTGATATACGAACATGATTTGAGGTCTCGCCAGGAGAACGTGTACTGTATATGGGGCAACTTCCATGTAAAGTTAGCGTGGGTGAAAACAGTATTTCCGGTCTCGAAGTTTTCATAATAAAACCGGAAGTATTCCCCACACTGTCAAATGATTACGCAGTGATATCTCCATTACTCATCCACTAAAAAACATCAGTTTATCCTTGTTAATTACACAATATTGATTGGTTTAAATTGTGTACAATGCTTTTGTGTTTTTAACCTTCGATTCGGAGAAACAAATAGTTTTTTCGGAGTTTAGACACTACAAAGTTTCCGAAGACACTACACTACCCAGAATCCCCAGCTATCGTTTGGGACTACAACATCCGCCTTGCTTTACAAACCCCGTGATTAGCCCTCAAGCTCTGTGATTGGATATTGGAGTGGCAGTGCGACAAGGTTACGCTGAGCGTCAAAGCTCTTTGAAATGGAATGGAACCACGCCAGACTATCCAAAACTGGACTTGGACGGGTCCAGCCCGGCCCTCCCCCCCAGAATTACACTTGCTGGCTATTGTGTGTTTCGCAACATGTTCTATGGCACGTCTCTACTGGGAAATGTAGTTTTAAAAGACGTTTTCGTATTTCCCACAATTAGAAGTTGCCAGTATTAAACTGTATACATCCCTGGAGGTTTAGGGGACACGAAACACATTGGTGTTATCAAATTTAAAACATATAATTAATACATGGGTGAAAATTGCTTGTGTCCATAATGGGCAGCATTAATACCACATGACAGCTGGTCTTATGTCTGTGTCTTATGGTCTTATGTCTGTTGTTAATTGATAAGCCTGAAACATGCACTTGTCAAGGTTCAGATGCACATTTAGCAAATATGGCAGTAGCCATCGATCATCTTAAGATAAGATACTTTATTGATCCCAAGTTGGGAAATGTTTTTGTTACAGCAGCATGTACTACTTTGTTCTACTCCACTACAATTCAGAGGTTAACCTGGTATTTTTACTCTACTACATTTATTTGTGTTACTTTGCAGATTCTGATTAATAATGTGAAATATAAACAACCCTTAAATCAGACTTTAGTTACACCTGAGTAAAATTCAGCCTTATCAGTTTGTCTGTTTTGCACATCCTCCTGTTAATATCTTTGGACGTCCTGCACTAAACTGTTTTATTGTAGAAATCACTACAGTATCTTCTAGATATTTTCCATTCTATATTTCTATCATTGACCCCTATTTTGTATGTAGGCTACTCTTAATATTTAAATGTTTTCATCAATAACTAAATAAATATAACTTATTCAACAACTACATTCAATAACGTGCTTTAACCACTAGGAGGTGCGGTTTAGACCTGTGGTCTAGTTAATAAAACATAATATCGTACATAATATGACTATTCACTTTATTGTGAGTTTAAAACAGAACGGTAAAGGAAAATACAGTTTCAGTCTCTCGATGTGAAGCTTATGCATTGTACCATGAACCTGTATAGACCTGTAACAGTCAACTGCATGAGGAGTTGGAAAGGTAGTTCAGAAAATCAGTAATATCTTTAAAAACTACAAAAAAGTCCCTTTCTGTCAGCTGTTAAATACAGACTATCTACTAATTGGATCAAATATAAAAGTCAGCCGAATTAGTGTTGATACTGCAAGGAGACGTATTGTGTGAAAAGAAATGGAAGATGTTGTTTAATTGTTGATATATTTATGGTCCACGTCACGTATTCAGTTTTGGCGGCATCTCTTCCAGTTTGTCAAAAGGTCTTCTGATCAGGGCTCTATAAATACATATCTAGGGCAGGTATGTAATATTTAATGCAGCCGAACCGTGTATTACAATGCCGTTATGTGATGACTTTCAAAGAGAAAAGCAACAACACTCGGAATAAAGTATTATTATTATTTTTTTTAATGTTTTCCGATTTCATATCACATAAACACCATATCCCGACGTGCATTGCGGCGTGATTTTAGCCTATCAAAACCTCTGAAAAAAGAAACGTGTCTCTCAGAATCGAAAGAGAAAAACCTATGGGAAAAACACAAAAGCATTGTACACAATTTAAACCAATTAATGTCGTATAATTAACTAGGATAAACTGATGTTTTTTTAGTGGATGAGTAGTGTAGATATCACTGTTAAATCATTTGATCATTGGTTTTATTATGAAAACGGCGAGACCGGAAATACTGTTTTCAACCCGTAACTTTACATGGAAGCTTGCCGCATATACACGTTCTCCTGACGAAATCTCAAATCATCTTCGTAATATCTATCAAACTATAGATCCTACATATCGACTGGACGTGGATTCTAAAAGTACAATATATACTTCTCGCTAGAAATCTAATCATAATGCGTTTTAATGGCCAAACTATCCTACAATTTAGGATTTTACAGAGAGGGTTATTTGTGAATAAACAACCCTCTGTAACGTTTGCATTCAACGGGAGCACTCGAGGCCGACAATTTTCAAACGTAATTATAGGTCGTATTAAGCGCTTGAACAAACGACATATTTGGTCGTAATATGGGTTTAAACAATCGACCCATTTGGTCGTATGAGTTGGAGGACTTGTTGGAATTGCCCTCTGTTGCTCCTCAGACAATGCCATGCGTGCCACAATTGCCTCAGGTCCCTGATGCCCAACATATTTGAGAATTTCAGGAACAGTAAGTGTTTCCAAGCTGTAGTGTTCCTCTTCTGGCTCGGGGGAGAGAAGCCAAGAAATGTTTAAAGGTATGCTACGATTAGCCCTTCATGAAACATGTAACTGTTTTACCTGATGCTATTGCTGATGTGATTATGCTTCTTGCCACTGCACAAATGGCCTTCTGGATTTATATTTGAATTGTATGTTTTTTTTGTTTAATGTCCTTGTTTTATGTTGAAACTTGTTGTGTGCCGTGTTGGTCAGGACTCCCTGGAAGAAGAGATCTTGTATCTCAATGGGACATTCCTGGATAAATAAAAAAATTCTTGAGAACCTGCCCCCGAGTCTGTCCTTCAGCCAGTCGCGATCTTCGGAGGTTGGCTCTCTTGTCAGCGGGTTGAATGAGTTATTGGTTGGAGGAAATAGCTCCTCCACTGAATGCGTACGTTTAGCTGCCTTTGGCTTCTTCCACTGACAGTCAGTGCAGCTGAAATTGTGGATGGCAAAGATGGCTAATGCAGCCGCATGACTGCATTTCCATTCTCCACATGGGCATTCACATTTTGTGGAGAGAATTCCCTCTTCTCCTATAGAGAATCCCACCACCTGTGGTGGTGGGATTGTTTTATTATTTAAAATATATTTACATTTGTAATGCCTTCCCAATTATCCCTTTAATTGTTTATAGCCTACTGTATGTTTATTTCATGGATATTTCTGTGTTTTCTGGTGTGTAATATTTGTAATCTTGGGGCCTCTTCTCTTTAACGTCTACATGCTACCACTGGCTCAGATAATGAAGAACAACAAAATAAGTTACCATAGCTATGCAGATGACACACACATTTACGTAACCATTTCACCAGGAGACTATGCTCCAATTCAAACAGTGAGTAAGTGCATTGAACAAATCAATGACTGGATGTGTCAGAACTTTCTCCAATTAAACAAAGATAAAACTGACTCCCCAGAGTCAGAACTAAACATGGAGAAGCAGCGTTCAGTTATTATGCTCCAAACATCTGGAACAAACTCCCAGAAACCTGCAGGTCCGCTGCAACTCTTACTACTTTTAAATCCAGGCTGAAGACTTTTCTTGTTGTGACTGCTTTTAATTGAAACTGAGTGGTTGTGTTTCGTTTTTGGTTAATGAACATTTGGGGCTAGTAACCCCAGGGAATCAGTGTCTGGGGACTTCGTCCTGGCTGATTTTCTCTGTGTATCCTGCTCGGGACGTATGTGCCATACAAGTGTACACAGCTCATGTAAAGTGGAACTTCTGTGTGAACTATTCATATCTTAGACTGCACTGTAACTTTTATCCATGTATTTTTTCTTTTCATGTTTATTTTATTAGCTTTTCTTTTGAATGACTAATTTTAAATGCCATTTTCTTAATGTCTTTCATTTTTTGTAAAGCACTTTAAATTGCCTTGTGTTGAAAAGTGCTATATAAATAAACTTGCCTTGCCTAATAAAGATTTCATATGACACATAAAATGGATTTGTTGATGGGAATTAATGTGAATAAATTAACTCTAGGTTAACAGTACTCTTGCTATCACTACTCACCGACACTCTATAAACCTTGTCCCTCACCTTGTCCATCTTATCTTATCATGCTAGCCCTGACAACACCGGTAAGCACACCTTCACCTAGGCTGCACTGTTTTACGTGTCCTGACTTGTAGTGGTTCTCTCCTCTATCTACACTCTTCTTGTCATCTTTGTAAAACGATATCAGACAGGTAATTGACACAGCCATGACTTCTAGTTAAATTCAGTGTGGCTAAAATGAAAAGCTTTGTTAAAATATGCAAGCACGCGGAAGTCAAAGTCAGCTTTATTGTAAAAAATTCTACATGTGTTATACATCCAGAAATATCGTTTCCCACAATGTGACATGTAGGCCTATACATAAAACAAAACAAAAAGGGCCTAGATAAACGGGGTATACAGTTTAAAATGTTAATATATTAAAGTGTTCAAAGTGCAGTTTCAGTGCAAGTCAGTTGAAACGATCTTAAATTGGCGTGACGTTGAAGTCGTGCGACCCTGCTGCTGTACTGGCTTGTAGTTCGTTTATAGCATAACGTTAGCATTTCGCTTTTGGCGACTAGATTTATGATTCAAAAATTATAAAAGTAGGGTAGACATGTGGAGATTATCCGGCTGAACAAAACGTGATCCCTCTCTTAAATGTGTGTCAACCACAGACCTTATTTCGAGCTATTTTCCAAAATTCCAAATTCCATTGCGTTTTTGACGAAGGAACCGGAAGAAGTTTACATCAGGGTTTTAGGACGCGTCACTGCGGTTTCATAACAACTGCGCCGGTACCGGTGCACCCTGCCTCTCTCCCTCGCTCACTCGCATTTTGGCTGTGAGCTGCGGGCGCCAGATAAGCCAACATCCCCCACTTTCATCACTTACAGCGCCCATCGTACAGGGCAAATGAAACGTGTAACCGGGGTGAAAAGGGTGTTACATTTACTTAATTGTGAATATCGTTACATCAAGGCCGAAAATTAGGATGAGCACCAACGGTCAAAAATGTTTTTTTCCCTCCCAGAGCTTCCAGCACAGCGCCTCCCCAGATCTGGCGCCCTAGGCGAACATCTATTACGCCAGTGGTCGGCCCGCAAATATATTTATCTCTCTCTTCTCTTTTCTCTCTTCTCTCTCCTCTCTTTTCTCTTTTCTCTTCTCCCTTCTCTCTCTCCCTCTCTCTCAATTTTTGTACGCAAATGCACCAGTTATGTGCAGCCCTGCATATATGATTTTCTTTACTTTTTGATTGAGCCCTAGCTATATTGTCTGCAGTTCTAGGGTTAATATGAATCTAATATGATTGTCATCGGTCTAAATTAGATTTCAAATGATTAACTGTGTATGTAATGAAGATCATAGTGTGGGTTAAATCCATTTTCATAACCACTGTCTTTTAACTGATGCGGAAATGCGGAAACTGGACTTATTCATCAGAATTTCGTATAATAATAATAATAATTCCTTACATTTATTATAGCGCTTTTTCAATGACTCAAAGCGCTTTTACATATACACACATTACACATATATCATACATGCAATGGTCAGATAATGTGGACAATACCCACAGGAGCAAGTTCAGGTGAAGTGTCTTGCCCAAGGACACACCGGCTTTACAGACGCAGCAGCGGCGGGTTTCACCCCTTGATCTGATGATCATTGCACAGCGCACTGCACCACACCATCCATCTTCACGCCTCGAGGTCATCGACTCGACTTGACTTGACTTGCTTGACTCTCACCACAGTGACTTGGGACTTGCTTGATACTTGTAGGTCAAGACTTGAGACTTGCTCATGACTTGCACATGTAGGACTTACTCCCACCTCTGCTATAGTCTCCCATTCAAAGTACACAACAAACTACACAGCTAAAACAAACACTTGCTCCACATCTAAGGATTAACTCTTGTACCAGAACACTGACAAACTGTGTCTCCCCACAATAACACTTTGTCACTCGTTACACAATGACCTTAAACAACAGGAGGTATTACACATCCAGTATTATGTTTATTATGTTTTACTGTTGTCTTTGTAAAAGTCTCTTTAAATAAAGAAGGTGATAGATTATCATTGCCTGCACACCTGAGGAAAAAAAGGTGCGTCATGTCCAACTATTTTTGAAGGTTTAAAAAAAAAAAACAGCCAAAGTTACTGCATAGCATATACAGTAGCATCATGCCAGAAAATATGTAGATGTATATCCTTGTAGACTCTACAAGGATATACATCTACATCTTTTCTACAATGTAGAGGATATCTGATATAAAATACAGCAGATCTAGTCAACCATTGTCTCCTGAATTTGGTCCCAAGCTCTCATAACATAACACCTTAAGTCTTCTCTTGCGATACATACTGGAAACTAATTTTTTTGGCATGCCTGATCAATCCCTGGTAATCTTCTGCATATGACGTCCAGCATTTATTGCACAAGATTATGTGACTGAATGTTACAATTAATGAAATAATTCATCTGGGTTGAGGAATAGACCTTGAGTTGTAAGGAAAAGTT
The DNA here is from genome assembly GCF_902827115.2 of Pseudochaenichthys georgianus. Lineage (NCBI taxonomy): Eukaryota > Metazoa > Chordata > Actinopteri > Perciformes > Channichthyidae > Pseudochaenichthys > Pseudochaenichthys georgianus. Next base: position 22,597,911 of record NC_047503.1, on the reverse strand, counting down.
AGTTCATCCTGGGATGGGCTATACACCAGTCTGTGACTTAGAAAGAATGGTGAAATGCCATGTTCATCCATACAGTATACAATTTACGAAATATCTGTTATCTGTCTTCACAAACCTCATCAAGGTACTGTATGAAAAGAGCCATTCAGAGTCCCAAAAAGGAGTTTGTGCAGTTCTGTAAATGAGTAATGTATCATGTTATGTTAAATTCACAGGTATTTTTGATTTGATGATAGGACTTACATTTAAGTTTAAATGTGTTTACAATGGTATATAACCATGTAACCAAACTGTTTGTGAATTTTAAAAGATGTATATTATATAGAATTTATATAGAATACATATGTATATATATTTGCAGCTAGGCCTACCTATACTCAATGATTCCTCTAATGACTTTCTTTTATGATTTAAATGGCAGTTACCAAGCGTTTGCAGTGGTTCTCCGTCAGCAGGTCCACCTTTTATAATCCTCAGTCATCCAAATAACTGGCTGGGTCAGACAGATACTCAGAGGTACGAACAGTCAAGGTGTTATAACTGTGTTTATGGCGCTTTAAACAACACGATCTTCTTACATTTTATGTTGCTGAAAGATCCCTAAGGTCCTCCACAGCTTCCATCTCCCCAAAAAACTATGAGTAACTATCTATCTATCCATCTATAATTATGTTTATGATGCACACATACAGTTAATCATACACATTATGTTTTAAGAAAAGCGAATATGTCTGGTATATTGTTTACATTGAAGTTTATTTTGTAGAAACTACAGAGAATAAATGCAATTCAAGGAAGTAGGGAAATTGTGTAAACAAACATTTTCATCGCACGTTTACACAACAAATGACATGGTTTTCCATCCAACTCAGTGTTCTTATCAAGCAGTGGTCACTACCGGAGGGATAGTGACCACTGTGGTAGTAGGAGCAGCAGTAGTTGTAGTAGGAGCAGCAGTAGTTGTAGTAGCAGCTGTAGTTGTAGCTGCAGTGGTCGCTAGCCGGTTTAACAGCTCAAGGATAGCCTGAATCAACTGGGTGATAATGGCCTGCTGGTTGTTGTTGTTCTGCAAGAAAATCAGAGAGTCATTATCAAATAAAGCAGAGGAGTAGCTAGGGAATTGTATATCATTTCACAATCAAGTGTTTGTTGAACTTCAGAGGATAGAGAAAGCAGTCACCTCATTTGAATTTGAGTCAGAGTCAGAGTCAGAGCCAGAGCCAGAGCTTGAGCGAGCAAGTCTTTTGTGCTCGGTGTCCATCTGTAGGGAAAGCCACAATTATGATACTGCCTTCATTTTACTATAACAATTAAAATACTTTTATCACGGTATGAGAAGAAAAGTACTGATATTAAGTTTGAAAATGTTACACTTACAGGCTGAGCCAGAGCCAGGCTCAGGAGGCATCCAAGAACAAGAGCTAGCTTCAGCATGGTTACAGTGATGATCTGTTAGAAGGAAGAAATAAAGAGTGATGCAGGTTTTCTAAAATATGAGCAAATTCCCACTTAGAAGTATAGAAAGAAAATATATAATTACCTTCAATTCTTCACAACTTCAGCAGATTGTCTCGTAGAGAGTCGAGGAGGTTTTTGAGTTTCTCTGAGTGTTGAGCTTTGCTTATATACAGGTACAGGAGTGGGTGTCCTCTCATTAGCAAGGTAACACCAATGTTGGCAAACTGCAAATATTAGGAAATCTCCCTCCTCCACATTTCAAGGTGTGGATCAGAGATGGAAACCAAACACCGTATGATGGTGTGTTGCATTCATGTAATACCTCATATCATAAATGATTATAGTTAACCTAATTAGTCTAGTGTTGAAAAATTAAGAAAACAAATGCAATGAAATCTGTAAATGTAATCTCCTGCGTTGAATCCCTTCTGCATATGTTTCGGCAAGACACGGCTGAAAAGAACATTTGTAATAAAAATTGAATGATCTTTTCTTTTTTTTACATTGGGCAAAATTCCAGCCTTTTTGTGACTCAGGATGAATGTCTGTTTATAATAAAAAACACATTTGAAAAGCTGCCACACCGAAATAGCTGCAGTAAAATGCTATATAAGGGAATGATACCCAGTAATTATTACAGATGATTGATCAGCTGTTTTTTTCAGTGTGTGATGTTCTTAAAATGTATAATGATATCTATCTATCTATCTATCTATCTAGTTATCCACTCATGGCAATTATTATGTAACAAAGCAGAAATGCAATACTTTTTGTTTTGCATTGGGCACAACCCCAGCCTTTTCGTGACTCAGGATGAATATCTTTTTACAATAAATGACATTTGACAAGCTTTCACACTGAAATAGCTGCAGCAAAACACTTACAAAAAAGGATTGAATGCAATTGTTAATAAAACAAATTGCTTGCAGAAATGTCCCTTAACACAATATTATATTACCCATTACACGTGTCTTTGAAAGACCCTGAACAAGTGTCATGTTGCCAATGAGAACTCCTTTTGACCGAAAATAAATTTCATTTTTTTTTTTACTAAGGACCTTTGAGGCTTTATTGTTCATTCAAAGCTACATATGAGTGACGACTTGAGTACAGACCCGGGGGGCATTAGGAAACATGCCACGCCTGATTTTCAAACATACTTACTACAAATTACAATAATGAGATGTAAATATAGATTAACATGTGTCAAATAACCCCAAACCAAGGTGTTGCCATGGGCACAAAAGGGGTTATTCAAAGAAGTATGTAATAGAATCCATCATATTATAATGTGAAGGTAAAATTCCACATGCAGTTCATTTAGTTAACAATTGCAGTCCAGTCATCCTTTGTTGGAGAGTTTCTCTGAAGTCATTCATGGATTTAGATGGATAGACTGTATCTATGTGATTAAATGTGACCTCCTCTGGGGTCCCCCAGGAAGAATTTTTTTTAATGTTGAAGTTAAAAGCATCAATCTTGTGCACTTTGAGAGCAACATCAAGAGATATGGATACATCTCTCAACACTCATATGTCAAAAAGAAATCAAAGAATCAGAATCAGAAACGGGTTTATTATTTAAAAACACTTCATTTTCCAATTAAATCATAAACGATGTCAAATTATTAGAAGTTGTTAGTAATCAGATTAAACAGAAAAAAGGGATGGAAGGAGGAAATAATAATCCCTCATCTCTTGCTGTTTGCGGTTGAAATTATCTCTTTTGCTGGCCAAACATGCTGGATGGAAAGCAGTGATGTCTCACTTGCCTTGGCCCTGTATCTGCAGTCCCTAAATCAGTCATGTTACCCATTGACTCTTGTCTGTTCTGGTGTTCCTGTTCATTGTTGTCTCCATTGTCATTCTTGTCTGTTGTATCTCCTTCTTGTGTGTCCCTTTCTCCTTTTCTCCATCCTCTACTCCGTTTGGCTCATCTGTGATGACTGTGTAGGTAAACACAAACAAGTATGTAAGTCAATCAGTTTCCAGCTCTGTCAAATAAATGAATTTCAAGATACACACATTTGTCTTCATTAAAATGAGTGTCACCACACTGTCACAAAATGTAATACTAACCAATTGAAAATAGTTACATGTACATTGGAAACCTCTTGTAGATATCACTGTTAGAGTAGTTATCTGCCAATAGGACAGAATCATGCCTATACAAATGCAGTTTGAGTAATTCACTTAATATATTCACTTAAAACTTTAATATAGTCATTTTCACTTAGTACTCTAATATAGGCATCTTTCTGCATTCAACACTAAGGAAAGCTGTACAATTTGACATGATGATGAGGACAAAAGGCCTCCGACAATGCAGATCATTTTAAGATGCGGGTCAAGGCTTAATATTTGGGAGTGTCCCTTCCCCCCTTTCAGGAGCCCCACTGGATTAGCTTTGATCTGAAATATGTGTATAACAAGCTTGTTAGCTGGCTGTCCATCTCATAATGTTCACATAGAAACTAGCTGTCAATAGGAAATATCAATCAGAAGAATTATATTTTCATGCAAAATCTGTCACAAAAAGAGGATGCACATTTAAATGCAGGTATTGTTATGGCAACGTCAGTGGCCAGACAGCCACATTTACTGCTGCAAATACGTTCAAACATGCTGTCGACACGTAAAGCAGTGGCAACTATGCCACCATTTCAGCTGACTTTTTCTCAGAAATACCGTCACATAACATCCATATATATTTCAGTGCTAGGTTGATGCTTAGCACAGCTAACTATGAAACACTTTAACTGGCAGGACTCAGGATCAACTACTACTGTAAGGTAGCTTCTAGCTTCATGTCGAACACAGACAGTAAGTCAACATTTCCCAGAGAGCTTTCTTTGAAATCACCAAGTAACGCTAAAAAACACAACATTTAGATTGTATGACAAAGTGTTTATTTAATAATATATCTGGCTAGCTATAGCTACTTGCTAACGGTTTAGCTTATGAAGAGTTTATCGCCGGCCACAAGAGGGCAGCGTCACTGCTGTCGCTGCCCGGATATGCCGTGCTTTGACCCGGTAGTGCTTAGCGGCCATTTTAGTTCACATGTTGTTCATTCACTCCGCCTCGAGTTGAGACGTTCATCCACTCACTCATGTAAGACTGTTTCCACTACTGTTTAGTGTGTCTTTAATATATGTAATTTAATATATGTGTATTGGTCATGACATGCATGTATGTAATACTTTGTCAGCTTATCCTGCGGCATTGCTCTGTTTCAGGGTGTCGTCATCTTTGTCAATAAAGTACCAAGACTGACATTGAGGAGTGTGTTTCTTCAGTTTACCCCCGCGATTCAAAGTAACGTCAACGTAGCTATAATGTATGCTTTGCTTACATGTTGACATAACTTTTAAGTTTACTGACAGGTACATACCTTGTTCACCTGGCTCAGGTGGTGGCTCTGGGGTTGTTGTGTGAGCCACCACTTGAGAATGGCCGTCTTTTTTATTAAAGAAATGTCTAATGTCCATCTTCAGAATCTCCGCGTCCGGGGCTGACAGTTTAAAGTTTAAACGTTAGGCTTGTTTGAGACACATTGCGGCTCGCCTCGAAAGTAGACGAGAGTAGCCGATCGCAGCCGGGGGAGGTGTCAAAAAGCTCGTTTTAAGTAGGACAGCTCGGACTCGGAGTCGGCTTGACTGGCTGGGTTTGCAATGGCGGAAATTGCGTTGGCGTTTTTCGTTGCAGTGGATGAAGTGGATGCAATAGAAATGCTCCTCCCTCTTAATGTTTGCAAAACTGATAGGTGGACAGGCTACAAATGATCCGCACACATGAAGCGTAATGAGCATGAATTGAACAGACCTGCTGCTGTGTTAATTATTTAGCTGCCACTTTAAGCTTTATGATGTGTACAATATGGATGTAATTTGATTTAATCTTGCCATTTTAAATGATGTATTCAATAAATAAGGTTAAACCAAATCATTACATTACAATAGATTTTATTTTAATGATTTGGTTTAACTTAAAGAGAAACTTTATTATTATTGCACATATTACAGGTACTGAGACAACGAAATGCAGTTTAGCTTCTAACCAGGTGCAACAAGCAGTGACGTGGAAACTAATGTACACAATCTACAGAATAACATATAGAATGAATTGAATGATGAATAAACAGTGGGGTATGAATACACTAGATATCAGCCTGTGAGCAGTATGAACAGTGTGTATGAATATGCTAAGATATATAAAGTATGAAAACGGTAAGCAGTATAGTATAAAATATATAGATATTAATTTCATGATGATAAACATTGTGGAACAATGATGAAAAATGGGAATGGATGTGGCGACGTAAAACTGACACAAAACAACAACAAACTTTTGCCAGCCAATTGGAGAGTTTCATCAGCAGCACGTGGTAAAAACCACCAATGAGCGCTCAGCTCGAGATACCAGCGAGCCGTTTCCCATCAAGCATTTCGCTTCCACAGCTCGTGGAGAGCAACTGCGCCAACTCGCCTCGCCTCGCTCTCAAGGCTGCGGGCGTCTTTGTCCCGCGAGATTTCAAAGTCTCATGTGGGCGACCCTCCAGAGCAAGTCGGACAAAATGACTAACCATCATGCAATGCACTAGCAAGACGTTGATTGCAACTGCGCAGGTCTGCGCAGGTCTTGCTTGTCTCAAACAAGCCTATTGTCACAGAGGAGAGGTACGTACCTGTCAGCCAATAAAACACGTTTATTTCCATGCAACTCTCTGATTGGTCTGGTAGTGTCGTCTTGCCTCTGTGTTGCATTCACTGAACATGGGAAATTACATTTCTGCCGTCCGTCCTATAGGTAAAGTAGGTTAATGTATTATATTATTGAGGGAGAATTTGTCCGGGGCTAAAGCCCGGATGCCTACCCCAGGCAACGCCCCTGGGCAGCAGAATAGGATGTGTGTGTGTGTTGCAGTAGTCATCTGGCTGTATCATAACTACTCAATTATACTGATGCTTGTGTTTTTATTGATTTCTTTCTGTTTCATTCTTTCATGTTGTGAGTACTAAATTGCCACAACTTTGTGAGTAATTGGCTTAAATGTGTTTAAATTACTTATGTGAAATAAGGAGCAGGTTGGCATGACAGGAGACTGGGGATGTGGGGAGAGGACACATTCTTATCTAAACACAGAATGCCAAGTAGCTAGAACATACATTTCTAAAATATATGTGTGTGTTTAATTACTTTGTATCAATAATAATAGGGAGTTGGAAATATGAGGAGTAAAACCATTATTCAGAGTAAAATGTGAGCAGGAGAATGCCCTTATTTGAAGATAAGTTTATTGTTTAAGTTTATTGTTGGCATGTTATATTATTTTGTTTAGCTTTATAATGCTATATTATTTTTGAACACTTGGTGGTGTGGGTTAGCTGCAAAGGGGTATAAATAAGGTCATAGGTGACCGGAAAGGCAACAGAACACAGGTAGAGGAAGAGCACACTATTCTAACCACACACGGCAGATGCTCACAGCTACTGCAAACAATCAACCCATTCAACTCGTACAACACTGAATGAACATCAAACTAAACTGCATTCAACGACCCAAAATCATCTGTTATGTTCTGTGTAAAGATCACTCTTAACCTCACCTGTATCTACCGCATATATGTACTTTTGTCCACATTTTTGTTTCTCATACATATGTAATAAAAGAAAAAAATATATTTGGTCATATTTCTTTTTATTATTTACGTTTATTTGTCAAATAGTACGCATGAAGTTAATTTGATCCCAATGTTTGATGTAAGTAGAATGATAAAGACACCATCATACAATTTAACAAGCGACAGAAACAACAGAGCTGACGTTGACAAACAGTGATTTAATACTTTTATTCACTTATTGCTTGTTCTTTTTAAATTGAGTTACTATGAAGTAGCTGCAGTAGTTGTAGTAGTTGTTGAGTTAACATATTGGGGTCAACAGTTGTGGTCACCCCATCCTGGGTAGTCACCATACTCATTTGAATCAAAACAATGTTGAATAATAACATTTAACTTGTGATAATTAGAAACAAGTTGCCATCAACACATCAACATTGATTTACAGATTTTATGAGGACCAAAATATATTTTCAATTGTATATATACAGCTATTTTCAACATTATAAGACCAACGAAAATCTGAAGACATGTGAAGCCTTATCATTTAAGTTGTTACTGGGGTGTAACGGTTCACAGAATTCACGGTTCGGTACATACCTCGGTTTGGGGGTCACGGTTGGGTACGGGTTCGTTCCAACAAGAAAAAGCAACAACAAAAAAGTCCCAAATCCATAATTCCAGGTTTGTTTTTTATTTATTTTGAACAGTAGTGCAAGTTTCAGTTTAAAAATAAGGAACTTTAACATTTTGAATAATTAACTTTCAATAAAAGCTGGGGTTAGACAAAACACTTTGGATCACGTGATGACACCGGCGAGCTGAGCGGAGTAGTCGGGTGCAGGCGGTAATCAGATTTATATGATTTAACCAAAACTGAAAGTTTCAAAGTGTAATGCGCAGTCAGTTCTATTAGTGTGTAAAAACATCTGCGTCTAAATGCCCGGCAGTAGTTTGACTAGAGCTAGAGCAAAGAAAGACAGCGGCCTCATGGCAGAAATGTTTGGTGAAGAGGAACACGTCCCCAAGTGGGCTAGTCAATTGCTTTCTGAAATACAAAGCATTAAAGAAACCTGTAACGTAAGGTTTGACAATCTGGACAAGGCTATTGTTCAGTTGAAGAAAGACTCTAAGGCCACTTCTCAAGGAATAAACAACGCAGAGAATTAGCGTATTAGCGAGATAGAGGATAAAGCCAATTCCCAAGGGAAGACAATGAGTGATCTGTCCAAAGAAGTCAAAGCCCTCCAGGGTAAAATGCTGGATCTGGAAGCTAGAAGTCGGAGAAATAATCTCATCCTAGCCGACCTCCCCGAGGGTAAAGAAGCCGGTGGCATCTCCCCACTACTGGATAAAATTCTCTGACACTTCCTGAAGCTGAGTGACACAATCCCCGCACCTGAGATAGAGCGTGCCCACCGCGCTCTGCGTCCCATCCCGGACCCTGGGCACCCTCCGCGGCATATCATCATACGTTTTCTCAGATGGAGCGATAAGAACGAGGTGTTTAAGACGCTGGCGTTTGCTAAAGGAAAGCTGACATGGGACGGACATGATCTTCGCATGTTTCAGGATTTCCCAATGGAGATACAGCGCCAGCGGGATTCATACAGAGAGCTCCGTAGCATACTGCGCAAACAAAATGTACGGCACGGCATCCTGTACCCTGCCAGACTCATCGTAACCATCAACGAGGAGACTTTCATATTCAAAGAAGCTAAGAAAGTTCTAAAAGAAAAGAGACCTGATTTATTTGGGATGTGACATTACCACAAGACTGTGAGTTGGCCTACGCCCCCACCGCACGCGCACACATGCGCACATACGCGCACATCCACACACACAATCATTTACATTGACGCACACGCATGCCCGCACATACACTGACTCATAGTTGCACACACCCTCATTAGGATTTTGATGCAGGCTATACTGTAATGTAACCCCCAACTAGTTAGCAAAGTTGTGGTTAATGGCAGACAAATGAATAGGCCTATAGGCTATTGAAGGACTGGATTACCTCTCCGCACCTGAGCTCCGCGGCTCTTCTTTTTCTTCACCGATAGAGATGGACTTTCCTCCATCTCAATTTATTTTCCGTCGTATTGCCTTTTGGCAATATATTTTTTGTTTTTGTGTGTATGTGTGTATTGTTAGGGGGAAGGGTGGTAGGATCTCTATGTTTTTATGTAATCTTGTGTTGTATTTTCTACGGTCTTGTGTTGTTGTTTATATATTTCCCCTCCCTTGATGCGTCAATTACACCCTTCCTATTTGACCAAAATACTAGCCGGGCGTCCGATATGATTGTTACCTTACTTAATACACAATTGAACAAAATTATTTAGCTTAGTCTGAATGTAAATGGAATTCAGAATCCAATCAAAAGACATAAGATTTAGTTGTACTTAAAGTCTCTAAATTGTGATATTGCTATGCTACAGGAGACTCATTTGAATGCGATGGAATCTAAAAAACTAAGACAGAATTGGGTAGGACAGATATTCTCTTCCCCTGGAGGAAAAGCTAGAGGAGTCAGTATTTTAATTTCTAAGAATATGCCTTTCAAATCATCCAATGTACATGTTGATCAAGAGGGAAGATATGTAATTGGCTTAGGTTTGCTACAGAATGAAATGGTGACATTAGTGAATGTGTATGCTCCAAATAGTTTACAATCTAAATTCTTTACCTCGCTGTGCCCAAAGATATTGCAGTCCATAGAGGGTCCTCTTATTATAGGTGGTGATTTCAACTCTGTCTGTGACCTCTTTGACCTCTGTCTGTCTGGATCGATCCAGCCACCCTCTCCCTTCAGATAAAAACATTTCCGCCGCCTTGAGGGACTTCCAATCCGAGCTCGGTATTACAGATGTGTGACGCCTAGTGCACCCAGATGCCCGAGAGTACTCTTTCTATTCCGGTGCGCATAACTCCTACTCAAGGATAGATTACATAATGATGTCTTCAAATTTGATCCAGAATGTTATAGAGATCAAAATGCATAGTATATTATTAAGTGATCATGCTGCGGTATCTGTCACATTTTTCCCTCCAACCAACCCTTGCAAATCCAAACAGTGGCGACTTAATACATCTCTACTCAAAAATGAAAAATGCACACTGCTCATTAAAGACCAAATTATAGATTTCTTTGAGATCAATCTAAATGCTGTACCAAGCGTCGCCACTGTCTGGGAGGCTTTTAAAGCAACATGCAGGGGCTGGTTAATTTGTTTCTCCTTGGCAGAGAATAAAAATCGCAGAGAGGTGAAATCCCAATTAAACTTTAAACTCAAGACTCTAGAAGAGCAGCATATGCTAGACCCATCCAATGTAGATCTAAGGAACTCACTTCTCACCGCTAGGATTAATTTGCAGAAACTTGTATATGAGGAGACAGCTTTTGCTCTTTTTCGTTTACGAAGAACATACTTTGAATCCGGAGACAAAGCAGGGAAAATGTTAGCTCATAGATTGAAACAAATAGAAAACAGACAGATTATTCCAGCGATCAGAGATGAGCATGATAGGCTGTGTGATGCAGCCAAAATCAATGAATCTTTCAATAATTATTATTCTAAATTATATAGCACAAAAAATAACTTGAATGAAGAAGCCTTAGATAGCTTTTTTGGAGGTTTTAACCTCCCTAGCGTCAGCTTGGCTGACAGATCTGCTATGGAGGCACCTGTTTCCCAAAATGAAATAGAAAACGCAATCATGAAGATGGCATCAGGAAAAACTCCAGGGGACGACGGTTTTGGAACAGAGTTCTATAAATGTTTTAAATAACAGCTTTCACCATATTTACTGTTGTTATTCAATGAAATATTAGAATCTGAAGCCATGCCTCCCTCCATGAGCAGGGCCATTATTTCATTATTGCCTAAACCGGGCAAAGATCCTTCTTTGATTGGTAACCACCGCCCTTTAAAGAGCCTGTGACACGAGTTTCCCCCATCATCCAAACCCATCAATTTGAGTAAATATTGTCCCCTTGAAAACCCTTACTGAACTGATTTTGGATATTTGTACTTTGATAACCATTAATCTGCCCTTCAATGTTGACCATATTCTGGATCTTCTCGGGGATTCTTCAAATCCCGCTAAATTATGTGTGACGTCATTGCGGGCCAAGCGCTCCAGGTGCACCGTTCAGGATCCCAGCATCTGCATGTAAACGCATGATGGTGCACACAGCAGCAAGCTCAAACAGCGATGACAGTTTAATTTTAAACATGTCTGACCCCCTGATCCCACCGGAAGCGTCTGCGCTGCGCTGCGCTGCGCTGATGAGTCGGTACCGGCCCATCGGGATTCGTCCCGATGGCCAGTCCGCCACTGCATCCCGCCCAGCCCACGTAAACTGACAACGGGGGAAGCCTCGCTGCGGGGAAACGGTGCACCTAGTGTCCCGATCGGAGTGGGAATAATAATAAAAATAATAATCCGTGCATTTTATCCATTAATTTCCCCAACATTGGGGTAAAAAAAACACACGTTTAATCCATGTTGGTGTACTACAACTACAAAAAGCATCGGTTTGTTTTTTCATCAGGAAATGCAGACCGGCTCAAACAAACGATTTTTAAATCATCATCCTCACGATCATTTCATGTATCATATGTTTGCCGAGTTGACATGAAAGCACTAATAAATGTAGTTTCATCCACTTGAGTTTACAACTACAAAAATAATCGATTTGTTTTTATATCACATCCGACGGGGGGAAATTCAGCAGCTCTCACTACCGATTTGTAATCCTAATTTAATCATCTTCACCACGATCATTTATGTTTATGTTCGCCGAATTGACATGAAAGCACTGACTGTATACTGTTATGGAAATCTTAGACCCAGTCAATACTGTGGAGATTCACAAGTCAGAAAGATCAAACACATAAATGGTGAAACAGACAGAGTTGTCTTTCTGGTTTTTTATTTGAAGCTCCAAATACAAAGACACAATACAAAGACACAGGTCTCACAGAGTATAGGATAGTCTGCAGGAGTGTGCGCAGTAGTAATAAAATAGCAAAGCTTATATACAGGAAAGGGCGGGAAGCTCAGAAATCTGTCTTCACACGGTCTCATATTGTTATTAGACACCTGTCCTTGAGCTGTAGATAGTAAAACGGTTCTCAGAATAGGGAAGTTCTTGTGAGATTTTGTGTGAAGAGGAGTACACATCATAGTCTGCCAAATCAGCTCTGTAGCCTTGAAGCGCTTGGGAATAAAAGAACAGCACATCTCAGGAAATGGTATAAGCCAGGCCTATTCAAATGGCGGCCCGCGGGCCAGATGCGGCCCAGAGCCAACTCCCGAGTGGCCCAGCCTCCCGTGGCCAAATGTCTACACTAGTACAAACCATGAACGCAACACCCGAGTGGCCCAGCCTCCCGTGGCCAAATTCCTACACTAGTACAGACCATGAACGCAACACTCCGCGTTGCCTAGAAACAACCAAACAACAACTACGGCGCGCTTTTTTTGAAAGTACGTCGAGTGGTCCTATGATAGCAACTCTAAAATATGTCTCTCTCAACTTTGAAGCGTAAACTTGACGATGAAAACCGTCAGTTTAACCCTGCCTGGACCGACAAATACTTGTTTATTCAGCCGTCAAATCCAAACGCCAAGCCGATGTGTTTAATTTGCAATCAGTGCGTTGCGGTACTTAAAGATTACAATTTCCGGAGGCACCACAATGACAAACCCGACTTTCCGAACAAACTTCCCCGAAGGATCTCAGGAGAGGGCGGTAAAAGTGCAGAGTTTGATTTCATGTTACAACCGGAGCTCTACCACCATGGTGCGAACATTCACAGCCCAAGAAAGAGCTACAGCGGCGTCTCTCCGTGTTGCATGGATCTTGGCAAAAAATAAAAGGCCATTCACAGACTCTGAAACCATGAAAGAGTGTATGCTGGCCGTCGTGGATGAAGTGATACATGACGACAAAATTAAAACGTGTGTGACATCTGCTATTAAAAATGTTCCTTTGTCAGACACGTCACACATCCGTAGGGTTGACACTCTTGCTACAGATGTGTTTGAAACGCTGTTGGAAGAACTGAAGAAAGCCGATGTAATGTCCATTGCAGTAGATGAGTCCACAGACAAAAGTGATACCGCACAATTGTGCATATATGTCCGTTTTTTCGACGGCAAATGCTTCCGAGAGGAATTGCTTGGCTTACTGTCGTTAGAAGGACACACAACTGGCGAGATAGTCTTTGAGAGAATTTCAGCCTTTTTCAAAGACAATGGTCTAGATATGGAGCGTGTGTGCATGCTTGTGACAGATGGGGCTCCATCCATGGCAGGGAAAATAAGTGGTTTAGCAGCACGTTGGTCCGCTGTAGCACCCCGGCTAACATCCTTACACTGCATTGTGCATCAGACGGTGTTGTGCGCAAAACTCGGTGGGGAGCTCAAAACTACAATGAACAATGTGATGGCTACTATTAATTTTATACGCTGCACATCAAACCTCCAACACCGCTTATTCCGCAAGCTGCTGTCAGAGATGTCAGCTGAGCACCACGACCTGCTTTTGCACAATGATGTCAGGTGGCTGTCCAAAGGCAAAGCACTGGAGCGTTTCTGTGATCTCAGAGAAGAGATTATAACTTTTCTCCGCAGCAGCAAACAAAAGAAGGCAGAAGCAAACTTGCAACGCATACTGGACGACAGCTACATGGCAGATGTCTGCTTTCTGAGCGACATATTCAAACATCTGAATGACCTAAACGTGGGACTGCAAGGCAGAGACAAAACGGTCATTGATCTTGTGGAGCAGATGCGCGCATTCCAAGTCGAGCTGGACCTTTTCGCGACCGACTTGAGCACGGGTCGGATGCTGCATTTTCCGATGCTCCACAAACACATCACATCCCCGGCACAAATCACGGATGTGATGACACAGTTCATTGCGAGGTTGAAAGAGAACTTTGCCGGTCGATTGGATGGACTTGCTCTGCCCACAGAGGTGATGGGCTTTGTCAGAGACCCCTTCACTGTTGCAATAGAGGGGGGCATATCCAGCAGAGCAAAGGAAGTGGTCCCCTCCATCGACGAGGGGACATTTATACTGGAGCTTATTGACATGCAGTCATCCGTAACCATGGCACAAGAGCAGCGCAGCAACGGGCCAGCGAAGTTTTGGAGTGATGTCAACAAACAGAAGTTCCCTAACCTTAAGAAAGTAGCGATCTGTGTGCTCAGTATGTTTGGATCAACATACACATGTGAATCAAGCTTTTCACACATGAACTCAATAAAAAGTAGCACTCGCTGCTCCCTGACTGACAGCACTCTTCACCAATGTCTTAGGATTGCATTGACATCCTATGAGCCAAAAATCACTGCTCTTGTTCAAAACAAAAAATGTCACTTCTCCCATTGAGAAAGTCAGCGAGTAGACGTGTTCATTCATATGTTAGTTACCCTTATCCCTTGTTATGGGTTTGTGCACTGAAGGGTTTGACAGTTCTTTTTGTATTCATTTAAATGCACTTTGTAATGTGTCTGGGTCAAATGTGACCAACATGTATTATTTTTTGTTAATACTTGAAAAGTGAAAAAATAGTATTGCTACAGTACTACCTCTTTGTGTTACATTGGAGCTCTTTAACTGTTTGTTAATGCACTTTTTGATGTGCATGTGTCATATGTATCCTATTTTGTATGTATGAAGACATTTATTAAGACTGCTATTATTGTATTCGGTTAAATGCAAAATATGTTAAAAAATGTTAAAAAAATAACCTGAATATTTTACTTCTAAAGCGAACAAAATGTAATGCTTCAACTGTGCACTTTTTGTTTTGTATGCACTTTGAGAATCCTCAGATTCTGTTAAATTAATGCTAATTTGTTGTGTTTTTATGCACTTTTTGACGTGCCTTTGTTAGATGAATAAAAATTGTGTTGGTTTAAAATGTGTCATTACCCGCTTTTTACAGGCCGCTGAATGTCTGGCCCAGCTGAATTGAGTAGTTATAAAATCTGGCCCAACTGAATTTGTAATTGAATAGCCCTGGTATAAGCATTTTAGACAATGAGTTGAGAAGCATTTGATTTAAGCATATAAGGTATAAGGTAAGATAAAAAAATGCCACTACATTCTCCCCTTTTGATCATACTTGATCAATAAAAAAATAACAAATGACAGGATATACTGATATAACACATCAATGAATACACTCCATTGCTGGTTTAAGTAAACACATCACAAATATATCATAGAAAACTGGCTGTTTTTGTGGAGGACAGACTCCAATATAATGTAAGCATAAGAGGAGGGTACACTCGATTCACATGATTATATTGTAGTGTCGAAATCAGACTCTTCTGATTCTAGCTGGTCTATCTCACTGTGGCGCAAAGGATTGTCGTGTAATGGAATAGCAGCATACTGAACGAAAGCTGAGGATACCATGCTGGAAACGCACTTCTTCAGTATTGGGATAATCAAACAGGTACAACTGATTAATAGGCCGAAAATGATCGCCAGGGGTGTAACTATCCTAGCCAGCCATGCTTCCCACCCGCCCGATGTAAGCCAGGACCACCAGTCCCAGCCACCTGCGTTGGATATGTCATCCGCTTTCATGTCGGCTAACAGGTTGTTAAGATGCAGCACGGTGTCAGTGATGTTCTTGGTGGCGTCGGGAAGGTATCTATCTATGTTATGGGCATTGTTTACTGTACCCCACCATGGAAACAGGCCGCCACTAGAGTGCATGTACCTATCCAGAGGGGAGCCAGAACTTGATAGAGCTTGTCGCCGCACAACCAAACGTAATCTTGTGGCGCGCTAAACCCAGCATCACTGAGCCAGGCCAGTTGGAGGGAAATATGGTTAAGCAGTGAGTGGGGGTGTGACTGTCATCTTCGACATAGCAGATGTAGGCGTCTGCCCACCCCAGTTTCTTAGGGTCGGGGCAATGCATGTAGTCGCACGGGTCTAACTGCACTGTGCTATCTTCCCCATCCCTTAGAGTAATGTTACCAATCCCTGTCTTGACCAGCCCCTCTGCCCATGTGGTTCGCCCTGCTTTCCTCATGTACTTCTTAGATACCTCGATTTTGGCTAACATGCTGTGTGCTGACCATGGATACATAAAATATAGGACTAGTCCTAACACAACTATCATGGCAAGTATGCAGAGGAACCATTCTATGATTGTCCAGGCTCTCCAGTAGTATCCACATTAGTGTTGTCACGATACCAACATTTTGGTTTCGATACCGATACCAAGTCAAGAATTGCGATTCCGATTCTTTTTCGATACTTTTCTTAAAAAAAGGGAAACAGTCTTAAATATAATCAGGGATGCAAACTCATCAGGTATGAAAAAGGTGACAAGGATCCGAGCCCCCCGACCCCACGGAATATCGGCTTTAAAATTAGGAATAACAGATGATTTTAGCAGTCAGAACAACTAAAGCAGCAGTGTTACTAAGAACAGAAACGCCAAAGAGTCACATCTAATATAAATATATATAAAAGCATTTATTTTAATTGTGTAGCAGTGAGTTTAACATTTTGGCAGCACTGTTGAGCATTTTAAAAATGTATTTTCATGCCTCTGTGCAAGGCTTAGTCTTTCTATCTGTATAGCCACTGGTGTAAAGTAACTATGTTCATAAACTATGTTCAGATACTTGTACTTTATTTAAGTATTTCAATGTTTCTTTTGCTACGTTGTACTTCTAATCCACTACAGTTCAGAGGTACATGGTGTACTTTTACTCCACTACATGTATTTAATACCTTTAGTTACTTTAGATGTGGACAAATGATGTGAAATATAACCAAGTGTTGAATCAGACTTTAGTTCCACCTGGAGTAAATCCACAAGCTACCCTGCAGTCTACAAAGTACTTCAGACTAGCTGCACCTTCACCAGCTTTGAGAACACTTTCATGATCAATCATTATAAAACATATCATATATATTATTCTGAAATGGACCAATCTGCACAATGACTACTTTTACTGTCGCTACTTTTTACTTTTACTGTAACAGAGTATTCCTACACTCTGGTGCTTCTAGTACAAGACCTGAGTACTTATACTTTTACTGTCGCTACTTTAACTATATGTTGATGATAATACTTTTGTACTTTTATTTGAGGATCATTTTGATTGCAGGATTGTTCCTACATTCTGGTACTTCTACTTTAACTCAAGTACAAGACCTGGGTACTTCTACTTTTACTCAAGTACAAGATATATACTTATACCACCTCCGTTTATAGTCTATGAAAAAAACTAATAGAAAACGAAGGCTAAAGCTAACGTTAGCAGATAGTGATGCTAGTTTGCTAGTTAAGTTTGCTCAACGATAATATTGCGACAGAAAAACTCATGCTCTGCCGCTCCGACAGGGAGCTCTGCTCTGAACACCTGACTTCTGGCCCGTTCACAGACTTCTGGCGTCTTTTTTGTCAACAAGCCGAGGCGCAGCGGCAGTTGCACTCCCACTTTCAGCCATGCTTCTCGTTTTCTCACATGCTCTGGCAGCTAGCGCGTGGCCGCGTGCACGAGAGAGGGGAGGGACTTAGAACGTGCTTGAGAGGAGCGGGACTGCAGGCACGGCTGCAGTCCAGGGAGTGGAAGCAGAGCGCTGAACACACACGGCTCTTATTAAAATGGCGCTTTTTCACGGGAGTACTTCATTCTTAAAGTACCGATACTAATGAAATGGAGGAATCGTACCGTTTTTAACGGCAGGGTATCGCGGTACCTTTCAAGTATCGGTACATCGTGCAACACTAATCCACATTGCTCACGGTTGCGTTGTCGTCTTTCCAGGCGAGCCCTCATCACGAGGCCGGAATGCTCCATGGGGTGTGTGTGTGTGTATTCCCTCGGTTGATTTTGTGACACGGACAGTCAGACTCCGCACACCGGTAACACAAACGAGAAACCAGAGGCATATGAAACCGCTCAGCTGGCACTCGCTCGTGACACCTTGTGTGTAGTGTGTTTTGGTGTATGTAGTGCAAGTGTGGTGCTGGTGGTGACTTGGACACGTCACTTGTTGTCGTCTTCCGTTGGTGACTTGGACACGTCACTTGTTCTCGTCTTCCATTGGTGACTCGGACACGTCACTTGTTGTCGTCTGCTTCTACCGTTTCTCCTTTCCTGTGACTACGACCTTGCAGTGGCTGGCGTGGACCCACGTAGCTCTCTCGGCGACCTTGACCGCTGTCTGGGTGACGAGAAGCACCTGGTAGGGACCTTGCCAACGATTGGATTTCCAGCTCTTTCTCCGGAAATCCTTGACCAGCACGAAGTCGCCCGGTTGGAGATGGTGAAGTGGACCAGTGGCAGGGGTAGGTAAGGCTGCGGCTACCTGACGTCGGATGTCTGCTAAAGTGGATGACAGGTTAACACAATATGACAACAAAGCATTCTCACACAAAGTTGTGGAGGGAAGAGGACATCCTGGAGCCTTGAGTCCAATCTGTGGAGGAGCCCCAAAAAGGATTTCAAATGGGCTGAGTTGACTCCGTGTTCGTTTCCGCATCCGCATGTACATCAGCACAATGGGCAGAGCTTGTGTCCATGACAGACCTGTGTCTGCACAGCATTTTGCTAGTTTGTTTTTTATTGTGCCGTTCTCTCTTTCCACCCCACCCCCACTCTGTGGATGATAAGCACAATGCTTTCTGATGTCCATGCCCATGTATTCTCCTATCTGCGTAATGGCCTCATTAGCAAAATGTGAACCGTTATCGCTAGAAATGTTGTCTGGTAGTCCCCATCTAGGAATGATTTCCCTCAGTAGTGCCTTTGCCACAGCATTTGCTGTCTGTGCTTTTACTGGGAAAGCTTCAACCCATTTGGACCACATGTCAACCACCATCAGACAGTGCTTCTTACCCTCTGATGGGCTAAGCTCAATGAAATCCAGCATTAGGTGCTCAAATGGCCTGGTGGGAGGTGGATGTGCTCCGGGTCCTGTAACTTTTACTGGTCTACCAGAATTTTGCATAATGCAAATTAGGCATGCTTCACAGTGCTTTGGAGCTGTTACTGTGAACCCCCTTGTGAACCACTCCTGATTGATAGACTCTAACATCCCTCCTTTTGACACATGATCCAACCCATGTGTCAACTTGAGGCTTTTCCTGCTTCTCGTGTGGGCATTCAGCGATCCGATGACCTGTCTCTCTGCAGTTAAAACAGCGGTTGGTTCGGTGGCCTCCTCCTCATCCTCTGCCTTTTCCTCCCCGGCCTCGGAAACCTCCTTTTCCTCCTCGGTTCCCTCTGCCCTGGCCATCAACCTGGGCATGGTTGGACCAGGCGTTTGTAACAGCCTGGACCCGCCCTCTTGTTCGATAATGCCGCTGTTCTCGATGAACACTTGTTCTAAGCGGTGGAAATAGTCATTTACTGCTTCATCCGGGTTCTGCTTGCATGCATAGATTCTTGACATGTCGACTTTGGCGGGGAACTTTATAGTTATCGCGGTCTCGAGGTTGGCCAAAGCATCGCGGTAGGTAGCGTTCAGGTCATGCTCCCACTCGGTGTTTCCCATGTGCTGTTGACCTCCCAGTAGATGGGTGAAATGGCTGACGTGTGTCGGACCCATTCTGCAGGCTGCTGCATGGAAGTCAGTGATGACATTTTGTCAGTGAAGGAAGAGACAGGGATTTTAACAAATGAGTGTGCGTAAGGTGCGAGAGGAATCAGAGCAGCTGCCTTTGCGGCTGAGTCAGCAGACGCATTTCCTAGGGAAACTGGGTCTGTACTGCTTGCGTGTGAGGCACATTTACAGACTGCAACTTCAGATGGGAGCAGAATGGCGTCTAGTAAGCCTGCAACCAGTACATGGTTAAGTACTGGTTTGCCATCAGATTTCAGAAATGGTCGACATTTCCAAATAGCCCCAAAATCGTGTACTACCCCAAAAGCATAGCGTGAGTCAGTGTAAATAGTCACAGTTTTGCCTTCTGCAAACGTGCAGGCTTCAGTTAGTGCGATGAGCTCTGCTGCTTGTGCTGAGAGGTGACATGGGAGTGGTCCGGAACGGAGTACAGCAGAATCTGAAACAACAGAAAAACCCACCCGATTAGTGCCCCCTTGGTCGCGAGAGGCAGACCCATCAACATACAAAATGAGGTCAGCGTTGGTCAGAGGAACGTCCTTTAAGTCCGGTCTAGGTGTGCACACAATGAGAAGTTCGGCAACACAGTCGTGTTCGTCACAGTCTTCAGGCAAAGGCATAAGAGACGCTGGATTCAGAGTGTTACATCGCTTGACATAAACATTAGGCATGTCCAACAGGCATGTGTGATACCTAAGGTAACGTGCAGCAGAGAGGTGTGGTGTTCTCTGTTCACAGAGGATGAGTGAAACAGCATGTGGAACTAACAGGGTCAAAGGTGCATATCCCACAATGTCACGTGAGGAGTTGAGCGCTTTCTCAGCAACAGCAACTGCACAGAGACATTTAGGCAGGCCAGCAGCTACAGGATCTAGCTTGGAGGAAAAATAGGCAACAGGCCTCTGTTTTCCTCCATGATCTTGAAGGAGAACTGAGATCATACACCCATGTCGTTCATCCACTGCCTGAGTGAAAGGTTTAGTGTGATCAGGTAGACTTAGCGTCGGTGGGGATTGGAGAGCCAGCTTCATTTTAATGAAGGCTTTGTCGGCTTCCGGTGTCCATATAAGGTGATCTGTAGGTTTCAAACCAGTGACGTGCGTGATAGTACGCAGTGGCAACTCGATTGGAGAATAGTTTGGAATGAATGATCTGCAGTATGAACAAAAACCCAAAAATGACATCTGTCACTTAGTGACAGGTTTTGGCAGAGCAGCGTATAAACCACACACTTCTCTTTATCCTCTTTACACAGGCGTGGGGGACCCTCTCCTCGACCTTGGGTTTCCATTCTCCCCTTTCCCACGCCATCAAAATGACTTGATATCTCCTTAATTTCTGCTATGGTCCATGGGCGGTAGACGAATGAAGGACCATCATGGCCAGCCACCTGGATCATGGGACAGGCGATATTATGCTCTTCGTCCTCCTGGTCGCTCTGGTTGTCCTCCTGTCTGCAGAGGTGTTCTTTTTTGTAGTGTTCAGCTTTCCTCGCGTCTCTCTTCTTTTTCTCTTTCTTGTCACGGATCTTTTCCAGTCTTGGTTTTGCTTCTTCATTTTCTTTTCTCTGTCTCTCATCGTCTCTGCTCACTCTCTGTTTGTCTTCCTCTGCAGCTGCTCCGGCGGGGGTCGGTATGTCGACCTCTGGTCCAGCAGCCTCCTCAGCAGGCAGTAGAATGGCTGACGTGTGTCGGACCCATTCTCAGAATTAACAATTTCTTTATCTCCGGCCTGGTGGGGGAGAATTGTCTACAGAACATGAGGAGTGCTGCAGCGAATTTAGCACCTCCTAACTCAACATCTGGGAGGTGATCTCTTGATATCTCCAGTCATTTCGATGGCGTGAGAAAGGGGAGAATGGAAACCCAAGGTCGAGGAGAGGGTCCCCCACACCTGTGTAAAGAGGATAAAGAGAAGTGTGTGGTTTATAAGGGGGGGGACACATGAAACCCTTTTTCTCTTTCTTATCACCCTCATCGTCAGCCTGTATCTTTCTTATTACCGCGGCCAATTGCCTTCTTTCACGGCACTCTGCTTCATCCTCCCAGTTTTTAAACACTTTCTATGAGTGTCCAGCTCCTCTAGGTCTCTTATTTTAATTGTATTTGTACTCTTCATCCCATCTTCATGTTCTTGTAATTTATTCTTTAGGTTTGTGATTTTTGTCTTACTAAAAGAACCTCCCTTTGGAAATCCGAACATTTCCGTCCATATATTTAATTTAGACAGACTGCTTTCACCATGTTTTGCTCGCATGACATCTACAATCGGACCCTCAGGAGGGTGTACTAGCCCCCTACTCTGCTTTGCTCCCATAACAAAGTCTTTAAAGTGTTACCTAAACACCCCGTGTTACCAAAACACTATTTTTCACCCGTCGGTGATGTGATATTTGTTCCTCAGTACAAATCACACAAAGACTGATCGTAAACCCAGGCTACGATGAATATCCCAAATATCCTACTTTCGAGCAGTCCCTCTCATAAATGTCATGGAATTTAATTACGTTTTAACTTTAAACAATTTAGACACTGTACATCTCACCGAGAATTGAAAGCCTTTTGAGTCTGTTGGATCTCGTGAAGTCAATCGGTTCCACCCCGGCGCTGGTCCTCTCGTCCCGTACGGTTTCTGTCGAGGTAGAGGAGAATCCGAGGATCCTGGAGCGACCCCCAGCGTCCGTAGGTGTCCCCAATTGAACTTGCAGAGATCCTGCCGACAACGCCAATTGTTATGGAAATCTTCACCAGTCAGAAAGATCAAACAAATAAATGGTGAAACAGACAGAGTTGTCTTTCTGGTTATTTATTTGAAGCTTCAAATACAAAGACACAATACAAAGTAGGGGTCGACCGATAATCGGCTTGGCGGATTATCGGGGCCGATATTCCGCATTTGACCGATTATCGGTATCGGCCTTTTTATATCAAATTGCTGATACAACTTTGGCTCTGATGCGGCCGTTTCTCTGGCTGCAGTCACCATTCTGTGTACACGAGCAATGTCCCGCCCACAGCGCTATCTGATAGGCTATTACTGAAGATTTCCGGGCGGGAGCCAGCCAGAGAGGCGGGACCTTCTCAGATTACAGGCAGGTGCGAAATAACAGACACAGACTGAAGCAAGCAGCAGCGCTGAGCGGCAGAGCCATACATGTGTTAAACCGAAGTTCAATAAACATCCCTATCCCCTATGCTGAAGTTGCAAAAACACCACGATCCTATGATCCAATTCTATCAGTTTCCCAGTTACACAGGGACGCGGGAAGTCAGTCAGAGTTGGGGGTGCATGCAGCATTTCGCAGCGGAGTAAATGTGGTGGGGGGGGGAGGGGCTGCGAGTGAAGTGGAGCCTCGCAGTCTTTCAGGTTGATATGTGAAGCTCATTAGCTAGCCAACATGTATTTAGCAAATGTTTAGCAAAATATTAGAAGTGAGGCTACTAGACTAACGTTAGGTCTACTGTAATAGCCTCACTTTTAATAGTTTGCAAAACATTAGCTAGCACTAGTGTTTTGCAGTTGCTAGCAGCTTATTGGGATTGTATGCTAGATAGACAGATATAATAAATTAAGCATTATTGTTAGTTAAGCATGTCAGCCTGCAGCCCCACTTCTTGTTTCTCTAACTCATTGCAGATGACTGCACTAAAGAAAAAGGCACAGAGAGGAAACCAGTTGTAAGATGTTTAAAAGTTAATTAAACATAATATAGGCTATGCTTAAATGCATTTCAAAGAAGTTGTGTTGAGTTGTGTTGGAGTTTGTGTTATTCTACATTTTGACACCAAGATTTTTTTTTTTACTGCAAATGTATATCGGTTCCAAATATCGGTTATCGGTCTCCTTGATTACTAATAATCGGTATCGGTATTGGCCTTGAAAAAGCCATATCGGTCGATCCCTAATACAAAGACACAGGTCTCACAGAGTATAGGATAGTCTGCAGGAGTGTGCACAGTAGTAATAAAATAGCAAAGCTTATATACAGGAAAGGGCGGGAAGCTCAGAAATCTGTCTTCACACGGTCTCATTGTTATTAGACACCTGTCCTTGAGCTGTAGATAGTATAACGGTTCTCAGAATAGGGAAGTTCTTGTGAGACTTTGTGTGAAGAGGAGTACACAAAATATTCTGCCAAATCAGCTCTGTAGCCTTGAAGCGCTTGGGAATAAAAGAACAGCACATCTCAGGAAATGGTATAAGCATTTTAGACAATGAGTTGAGAAGCATTTGGTTTAAGCGTATAAGGTAAGTTAAAAATGGCCACTACAATACTGTAGTCAACTTCATTAAAACGTTATTAACGTGCCTAAACTCAGTAATTAACCATTTCTACGCATGACAACACACTTTGTCCGTGTTTGGCTCTCTCGCCGCACAGTGAAGCATTCCCGCATTGACGTCACTTCCGGCTTCCCCCAAGACATAAAAATGAGTCGAAGGAATTTCCCCGCGATGTTCAAAATGATTGATATTTATCTGAACGGTATCGCACCTTCTTTTTTAATCTGACGGTTTGAGATTACTAGTAGCTCAATATTTCATTGCACAACAGTTGTTGGGAGGCTGTCACAGGCTCTTTAAGCCTTTTAAACTGTGACTACAAGATTCTAGCCAAGATACTGGCACTCCGTTTGGAGAAGGTGGTTCCATCTATAGTGCATCTAGAGTCTAGACCAAGTAGGTTTCATTCCAGGCCGCCAGTCCTCAAATAACATGAGGAGGGTTTTTCAGATTATCCTAGAAGCAAGCTCCAGCAACTTGCAGCATCACTAGATGCTGAGAAAGCTTTTGACCAAATAGAATGGGCATATCTATTTTACAAGTTGATTAGCTGGGTAAAGGCTTTGTATAGCGCTCCCTTCTCTTCTGTTAGAACTAATGGATTAATCTCAAAACCTTTCCCCTTACACCGTGGCGTGAGACAAGGGTTAGTCCCCTACTTTTTATTATGGCTCTAGAACCATTAGCCTGCGCAATTCGCTCTAATGGTGACATACATGGTGTGAACATTCATGGACACAATTTCAAATTAAATATTTACGCTGACGATATACTTCTTACTTTGAGCAAGCCAGCACTCTCTATACCCGCAGTTCTTGATAAGATACATTTATTTGGCAGCTTCTCTGTATATAAGATACATTGGAACAAGAGTGAAGCAATCCCACTTAACTCATATACATATAAGCACAACCTAATGAATACCCCTGTAATGGCAATCTCCTGTTCCTATGTCATATATATTTGCCATTACTTCACAGAAGGGCTGAAGAGTGATCCGGACGCAGACACATACAGATGACTTTCCGGTCCTTTGTTGCAGTTTATAATGAGGTTTATTCAGCGTTTACATACCAGGGTTTAATTGTACAGTTTTAGTTGTTGTGATGAGCATCTGCCGGGCTGATGGAATCGGTATGCTCTCTCTTTCTGTGTCCTTCTCTCTCCTGTCACCTATGACCTCTTTATATACACCCGGTGCAGCTAAACCCCGCCACAAAGTGTTCAAAATAATATCGGACTATACGTATAACTTAAATAAACTGACACACCAACAACACCCATAAAATGGCTCCTACAACCCCCTTTATTTGGAAAACAAATGGAATGAGGTATTTGGGAATTAACATCGTCTCTCCTATCTCTAAAATCTTTAGCCTTAACGGCCCTGCTATTTTCCAGTCCATTAAGGAGGACATCAACAGATGGATGGCCATACCACTTTCTCTATGGGGCAGAGCCCCCAAGGCTCAATTCTGGGCCCCATCCTCTTTTTACTGTACATACTGCCCCTAGGTTCAATTCTCACAAAACACAATATTCCCTTCCACTGCTACGCGGACGATGTACAGATCTATCTGCCTCTCAAAGCAAATGTCAACTCACTACAGCAGTTGATGGACTGTTTAACAGAGATAAAATCCTGGCTGAGCAAAAACGTCCTCAACCTCAATGAGAGCAAGACCGAGGTAATCTTTTTTGGACCCCGACCTCCAGCCTCTCCGGTTGATATTCTGGGCTCCCTAAGTAAAAACATCCTCCCCTCTGTCATGAACCTTGGAGTGACCTTCAATAGCACTTTTAAATTCGACAAGCAGGTCAGCACCGTAGTAAAATCCTGCTTTTTTAAAATAAGACTATTGGCCAAAACCAAGTCGTATTTATCTTTTAAAGACCTGGAAAGGGTTATTAACGCCTTTGTGACCTCAAGACTGGACTATTGTAACGCTCTGTATGTGGGTATGGACCAGGCATCAATTAAACTCCTTCAGCTAGTCCAAAACGCAGCTGCACATCTCCTGACTGGCCACAAAAAGCGTGACCACATCACCCCAATTCTGGCCTCACTATACTGGCTTCCAGTCCGGTTCAGAATTGATTTTAAAATCCTTTTATTTGTTTTTAAAGCACTAAATGGGTTGGCTCCGGCCTATATAGCTGAACTCCTCCAGCGCTACACCCCAAGCAGAGCCTTAAGATCTGCTGACCAGCTGCTGCTGGTAGTGCCTAAGACCAGGCTCAAAACCCGAGGGCACCGAGCCTTCGCAGCAGCTGGCCCCAGGCTCTGGAACACTTCCCCTCCATGTGAGGTCGGCCCAGACCCTAGGGGCTTTTAAATCCACATTGAAGACACACTACTTCTCTCTGGCCTTCTAGTTAGAGTGGGGTCATGACTCCTGACTGTTCCTTGTGTTGTTTTTTATCTGTTGTGATTTATTGTCTTTTATTGTGATGTAATGTGTTTTTATAACATATCCTTTAATGTTGATTAACTGCAGACTGTTCATTCATAATCTGATTATCTTTGTAGTACAAAGTGATGAATTTAAAAAACACATTAAAATAAAAAGATATTTTATTTCTACAGCCGCTAAATAAAGAAACCTCTTTCATAAATAAGACATTTACTCTGCAATAATGTCATAGGTTTGATGTTTCTTGTCATTTCTGTTAGGAAAGGACATGCCTGAAGAACACAACTGCCTCACCGTTTTCTCAGAGGGGCCAGAAGAAAATGAAAAGCTGATATCAGATTAAAGACCAATACAGGACATTCACTAAGACTACTCTTTTATTGTGAACAGAAGGTCAAACAGGACCATCATTTGTTTGTGACAGCTGTGCCCAGTATGGGCTCACAGATGCAGTTAGGAGGTTTCTTCATCAGACCTGGTCCTCCTCCATCAGGCCACGTCCTCCTCCATCAGGCCACGTCCTCATCCCAGAGAAAGACCTCTCCACCTCAGTCCTCTCCAGCCAAACCCACAGACAGGACATCCGTCACGCTGAGGTTTCTCCCAAAGTCTCTGCACGCTGTCTCAATTGATCCACACTGTGAATATGAGGGGGAAATGTGTGTCATAAATGCTTTAGACAATAAGAAATATGAAGTTAACTGTAAGGAATGGCTCATTCTTTTTGAAATAGACAAAACTATTACTGTATTTCAATATCTCACGTCTGAAAGTTTAATTTAAAAGAAGAAGAGGCCCCAAAAATAAAGATTGGTATATCAATAAATGTAGTTGATTTTGTATTTTTAATTGTTTCAAGTAGATAGAACTGGTACTTAAGAGTTTGAATACAGTCTGGTTGCGGAGGAGGCACACAGGTAAGAGCAATAACTAGCGACCATCACATGTAACTAAGCTTGACTTGAATTTATTAAAAGTATAATTAAGTAACAGCAACAAATCTAAATCTAAAAACTAAAATCATGCAAAAATGTAAATCTTTGCTGGGTCCACTGTTGAATTTACCACATATTGTATATTTTTGAAACCTGAAGGCTTTTATAGATTTGTATGCATGTAATATCCCAAAACTCAATACCTTAGATTATTATTGAAAGTTTTGCTGAATAGTTTCATGTTGACTTACCTTAAGCAACGTAAAACGTGCAGACCGGGAGCAACAGATGTAGGTTAGCCGGCTAGCTGGAGTACATAGGTTAGTCTTATATGTACTTACTGTTAAAGGAATGGTATGCTCATGACACTCATTTTTAAATAATTATCATCCGATAAAATAGACCAGTCTCTGCCAGTCTTTTTTTTTTTTTTTAATCCGATGACATTATCAGTGATTTTAAACTGATTATATACCGAAATAACATCAACACTGTGGGCGCCGCCATTTTCCGGACGTGACGTAAACCATGCGTTTGGTTTTCGAAGACACGTTGATCTCCATGTTATTTACTGTAGTTTCTCTCTTCAAATATGCCTCACTGTATCGCGAAATATTGCCACAATTCTGATAGGAACAATCCACGGAATGCTCGGTTCCATCTGTTGCCAAAAGGTAAGCGTAAGAAGTACATTCGGAGGCAGTGGCTAGCGAAATGTGGCCGGCCCGAACCGAAAGATTCACAGGCTCATGTATGCAGCGAACATTTCAAATTTCCGGACGACTACTCTGAGAGTATGAAAACATAACATGGGATTTATGGAACAACCATTACTTAATGGAGATGCAGTACCATCGGTCTTTCTGGTGTCATCACCGACCAGGACACCAGTTCGGCCAGTTGAGAAATCGCCCTCTGCAAGTGTGAAGCGACGGAGGAGCAGAAGTAGTGCTCGGAGTAAGAATAACGTATGTTATAGCGCAGTTTTAATGTCCTTTAGCGTCCAGGCCAGGACAGTTTTTGGTGGCCTTTCCATATAGCGTAGTACCGGCTAGTGTGTATTTTCCCCCAGTTTTTTCCGGCCCCATAAAATCGTGATTCTATGGCCAGGGACAACGAAGCTGAGTATGCTAAACTAGAGAGGGAATCGCTAGCAAGGGTGGTACTACATGCATACATATAGTATCTTATATCATCTTCCTATTATACACACATGCATTTCCAAACATTTGGACTACCTATGTTGCAAATATATTATCTTTTCAATTTACACACGGCATCTACTGCACGTCTGTCCGTCCTGGGAGAGGGATCCCTCCTCTGTTGCTCTCCCTGAGGTTTCTCCCATGTTCCCTTTAAACTGGGTTTTCTTCGGAAGTTTTTCCTTGTACGATGTGAGGGTCTAAGGACAGAGGGTGTCGTATTGTCATACTGATTCCCCCATCCAATCTCTTCACATTGGTCAAAACTTCTTCCTCTGCTGACGAGTCCGAACTCAAATACCCCGCCATGTTTCCGTGTGTTGACAAAGTGAACGCATGGATGACGTCACGACCATCACGTGACTACTGAAAATGGCAAAAATGGCGGCGGCCAGACGGAATATACAGGTTTTGATAAAAAAGAGCTATAAAATCATTATTTACCGGGGAATATCGCTGATTTCTTCAGGGTATGGTTTAAACATAATGTTTCACTAAATACTGAAGTTTTGATTAATTATCTAATGAGTGGACCATTCCTTTAACTAACTAATGCTAACATATCTGTTGGCTAGAAGTACACAGCTTAATCAACCATATTTAGCAGGCCATTGTTCTCTCAGCCTGAAATATCAATTACTTCAATAAATGGTAAAACAAAAAAAGGAAACGTTCTGGCTCAATTAGCTTGTTAGCTTATTGCAGCTGTGCATGTTGCTAGTGGGTTACTTGCTGCGCCAGGTGATGTAAACAAGAAAACCTCGATAGATCAGACCGTCTCAGTTTGTAGACCGCTCGGCCCTGGGTCCAGCCTACGGCTGCAGTGCCGTTTCTCTATAAATCCATGCTGAATTGAACAATAGAGTCTGGATGCAGACAGCAGCAAGGAGGCAGATCCTAAAGGGGGCGGATCATATAGGGGGCGTTTCCTAAAGGGTTATGAACCCCGCCCCCCACGTATTTCTTAAAGGTATATGACGCTCTGTTTCTCATTTATTTTAATGCTTTGAATGAATCATAAACGAACTTTGAAAAATAATAACTATAATTCATTTGCATAAAGAATGAAGAGTATACAACCCACAGAGAAGACAAATTCATAAATTGTAGGCATATCATTTTTTACTGTTTGTACAGTGGTAGTAATTATTATTCAAATCAATCAACTACGTTTTATGGAAGATATTGCTGTATATCATTTAACAGAGTAGAGGTTTCTGTACACCTAAAATACTGAAGTTGAAGTTACTGTCCTGATGTGTATCATTCATTTGTTCATGTTGTGTCTGGTGGTAAGATTAATTAATTAATTAACGTATTTATTATTTTTGAAACATTACAATACACATCAAATACTAAACATGAAATGTATAGTACATACCAATACATTGTACAAAGGAAAATATACAGTACATACAAAGAGGAAAGTCTTCATTAAACATACACATTTTATTGGGTGTTCTAATTCAACAACCACAAAATATGTGCCCAGATTTAATTATCTCTGACTTCATCAACCAAAAGATCAATTTTGATATTTAACATGACATACTCAGAAAGAAAAACACACTGTCTGCCTTATACAACTTTTGTTGGTCATCTTTGAATATCATCCAAGTTTTGTAGATGGACAATTTTGCTATTATTAGTATAAGGTTTACACTAGGCTATATATTTCACTATGGGGTGTGTTAAGACCCAGAATGATATTTGGCTATTTCTGTGTAAATTTCACTTTGAACAGAGACAAGATAAGGGCAGCAACTTGAGTTGACTGCTAAAGTTTCAAATGTCACATACGATTGATCCAGATCCTGAATGTTTTCCTATCTGACCATGGCTGTCCCCTGTCTCCTGCTATCTGTATATTTTGCGCAGTCTATCTCTGCTCACGCTGTTGCGTCAGCGTGTTCTCCTGCGTGTTGGCCATGTGTTGCACTGGAACGTATGACTGGAACCAGACACCGCAAAGACTTCAGCCGAGCACGTACGAACTGCGCATGCGTGAGTGGCAATAACTCTCCTTACCAGCAGGCGGCGGTAGTGTGTATTCATCATTCAAAACAGGCAACAACCGAAAAACAGAGAAGAAGAACAGACTACGTGATATAAACAAACAACAAATAGCTGTGCGTTAGCTTCACCTTAGCATGTGTTCTTTGCAGGTGTTTGTTGAGGTTTTATTATGACTGATTTTTAAGTAACGAAGTAACGCGTGTCGGAGCAATGTTAGTAACTGTAGTGTGATTACTGAATTATAAAAGTAGCGCGTTACACTACTCCGTTACCGACAAAAGTAATATTATTACATGCATTACACCCAACTCTGAACATAAGTATGATTAAAACGAGCTACGCCATTACAACAAATAAATTATTATTATTAACAGACAGAACAGACGTGACTAGGAACTCTCAAGTAAACACGTGTTTAGTTTAAATAAAGCCTCTCATTTTTGGTATAGAGCTTTGAAATAGGGCTTTGAATTTGAAACATTAAGGCTTCTACACAATTTCTGAACACACGATGGCAGCAGTTAATGCAGAAAAAAAAGAAAAGGCACAGTAAAGCTGAGAGTCATTTACATCCCTAGAATGCGTGGGGGGCGGGGTTCATAACCCTTTAGGAAACGCCCCCTATAGGATCCGCCCCCTTTAGGATCCGCCTCCTTGCTGCGGTCTGCATCCAGACCCATCTCGAATTGAACCTTCTGTTTCGTTCTTCTTCATCTTCTTTAACTTGCAACCAGACGAGCATTATCGCCACCTACTGTATCACTGCAGCATTGTTCTTTGTTAGTTCCGTTTCATTACAATGACTTCCGTTACATTACAATGACTTCCGTTACAGCAAGAATCCCCCTCTCACACACATAGGTGAAACACATGCACATTCCCTACTAAGAACCTTTCAGTAAAATGTTTTCGGCTGCGTGAATGTGAGAGTATTTCAGTAGTGTGTGTGCGAGGTGTTCAGTAATGAATGTGAGAGGATTTCAATAGTGTGTATATGAGGTTAATTTTCAGTAGTGTGTGTGTGAGGTGTTCAGTAGTGAATGTGAGAGTATTTCAGTAGTGTGTGTGCAAGGCCAGAGGTGTTCAGTAGTGTGTGTGTGTGAGGTTAATTTTCAGTAATATGTGTGAGCCTTAATTTGCAGTAGTGTGTGTGTGTGTGTGTGTGTGTGTGTGTGTGTGTGTGTGTGTGTGTGTGTGTGTGTGTGTGTGTGTGTGTGTGTGTGTGTGTGTGTGTGTGTGTGTGTGTGTGTGTGTGTGTGTGTGTGTGTGTGTGTGTGTGTGTGTGTGTGTGTGTGTGTGTGTGTGTGTGTGTGTGTGTGTGTGTGTGTGTGTGTGTGTGTGTGTGTGTGTGTGTGTGTGTGTGTGTGTGTGTGTGTGTGTGTGT
Organism: Pseudochaenichthys georgianus; assembly: GCF_902827115.2. Classification (NCBI taxonomy): domain Eukaryota; kingdom Metazoa; phylum Chordata; class Actinopteri; order Perciformes; family Channichthyidae; genus Pseudochaenichthys; species Pseudochaenichthys georgianus. The sequence continues at coordinate 22,565,971 of NC_047503.1, read as the reverse complement.
GTGTGTGTGTGTGAGGTGTTCAGTAGTGAATGTGAGAGTATTTCAGTAGTGTGTGTGCAAGGCCAGATGTTTTCAGTAGTGTGTGTGTGAGGTGTTCAGTAGTGAATGTGAGAGTATTTCAGTAGTGTGTGTGCAAGGCCAGAGGTTTTCAGTAGTGTGTGTGTGAGGTTAATTTTCAGTAATATGTGTGAGGCTTAATTGTCAGTAGTGTGTGTGTGGGGTGTTCAGTAGTGAATGTGAGAGTATTTCAGTAGTGTGTGTGTGCAAGGCCAGATGTTTTCAGTAGTGTGTGTGGGTGTGAGGTGTTCAGTAGTGAATGTGAGAGTATTTCAGTAGTGTGTGTGCAAGGCCAGATGTTTTCAGTAGTGTGTGTGTGAGGTGTTCAGTAGTGAATGTGAGAGGTCATGGTGGTGGGCTGCTACAGACCTCCCTCAGCTGTCAAAGACTCCTTGTCTTCACTAGCAAATCTTTTATCACAACTAGACTACAAGGAAATAGTGCTACTTGGAGATTTTAACTGGGACTGGTTAACTGCAGTGTCAGAGGATTTTAAAAACCTTTGTATCTCATTGAATGTTACTCAGATTGTGGACAGTCCTACTCGCCCAAATATTAAGTTCCCTAATAAATCCTCCCTAATTGATCTCATTTTAACTAATGTTCCCCATAAATATTCTTCTGTGGGAGTATTTGCAAATGATCTGAGCGATCACTGTGTTGTAACCACAATTAGGGACACTAAGGTCCAAAAGGTTAAACCTCGCATTATCATCAAGAGAGACATAAAACATTTTGTGGAGCAGGGTTTTGTGCATGATCTGTTTGATTTTGATTGGGGTAAAATCGATCTGTGTGCTGATGTAGAAACCGCATGGTCTTATTTTTATCTTGGTTTTATGGAGATCATTGATAGACATGCACCCCTGCGTAAATTTAGAGTAAAGGGACGAGACAATCCTTGGTTTTCTGCTGAGCTGTCTAGTCTCCTTCATGAGAGAAACGAAGCCTGGGCAAAGGCTAGGAAATCAGGCTCAGAGATAGAATGGCTGCGTTTTAGGCAGCTAAGGAATAGCTTCACTTCAAATGTCAAAAGTGCAAAGTCGAAGTACTATTTGTCAGTTACCACAGAAAACCTAAATAATCCTAGGAAATGTTGGAAAGCAATAAAATCGATATCAACCGGTGAGATCCGTAATGAGCTACCTCCGTGCCTTACCACAGCATCTGGCTCTATATCGGACAGGGCCACTATGCTAAATTGCTTTAATGAGCATTTTGTGTCCTGCGGTTCTCTATTTGATTCTGTCACTAACTCTGCTTCTGTAAACACCACAGTCTGTGACTCTGAACAACGTGGTCTCGAAAACCCTTTCAGTTTTACCCCTTTTACTGTTGATGTTGTTCATGAAGCCTTATCTATAAGCTAGATCCTAGGAAACCGGCTGGCCCGGACAACTTAGAACCTTTCTTTTTAAAGATAGCTGCAGACTTTATTGCTCCACCTCTTACTTCTCTTTTTAACCTCTCCCTCAGCACAAATACAATTCCAAAAGTATGGAAGTCTGCTTATGTATTGCCTTTACTGAAAGGAGGGGAGGCAACTATTTTAAATAACTATAGGCCAATCTCTAAATTGTCAGTTCTGGCTAAGGTTCTTGAACGCCTAGTGAGTGAACAGGTAAAGGAGTTTTTATGTACAAATGACATCCTGTCTAAACATCAGTCAGGCTTCAGAAAGCAACACAGCACCATCACTGCCACGATGAAAGTGGTGAATGACATTACTAGTATTTTAGATAATAAGCAGAGTTGTGCAGCTCTGTTTATTGACCTTTCCAAAGCGTTTGACACCGTTGATCATCGCATCTTAAAGCAGAGGTTAACCAGTATTGGCATATCCAGCCATGCAGTGGGGTAGTTTGTGAACTACCTCTCTGAAAGGTCCCAATGTGTTCATTTTGATGGACTGTCTTCTGAGTGGCTAAACATTTCTAATGGTGTACCACAAGGTTCTGTTTTAGGACCACTTTTATTCTCCATATATATTAACAGCGTAGGTGATAATGTGGATGAAGCTACTTTACATTTTTATGCGGATGATACTGTGATGTATTGTGCAGGTCCCACCATTAAGGAGGCTGTTGTTAAATTACAGGCTGTTTTTAACACTATTCAGACTCAGTTCTCTGAATTAAAGCTTCTTTTAAATGTGGATAAAACCAAGGTAATGCTCTTTTCAAAAGCAAAAAAGACACCAGAGCCTGTTTTAGATATTGTAACTACGCAAGGAACAAAACTTGAAGTTGTTGCCTGTTACAAATACCTTGGTATCTGGCTTGATGATTGTCTCTCTTTTAAACTTCATGTCAATAACCTGCTAAAAAAACTGAGGGTTAGGCTAGGGTTCTTTTTCAGAAACAAGTCCTGTTTCTCGCTTGAGGCCAGGAAAAGGCTAGTCACTGTGACCTTTTTACCTGTGCTGGACTATGGGGATCTGGTCTATATGAATGCACCTGCCCATTGCCTGGTCAAGTTAGATGCTGCGTATCACAGTGCACTGAGATTTGTGACAAACAGTAAAGCATTAACCCATCACTGTACCCTGTATGCAAGGGCTGGTTTGCTTTCACTAACTGTATGGAGGCTCAGTCACTGGTACATTTCTATATACAAAGCCGTGCTAGGGAAACTTCCATCTTATATCTGCTCCCTGATCTCACGGAGAATTGTAAGTGGCTACTGCCTGAGATCGAATGCTGTGGTTTTATTAAATGTGCCAACTGCTAGGACTGTCTTAGGGAAGACAGCTTTTAGATGCGCAGCTCCTCTGTCTTGGAATAGTCTGCAAATTAAATGGAAACTGAACAATCTGGTGCCACTAAATGTTTTTAAAGCTCTGTTGGATGCTAGTCAATCAGAAGCTATTGGTACCTGTATATGTGGATAATTTTGTAAATGATGCTGTATGATGTCCTTTTGTTGTTCTGTTGATGCTTTTATGTTTCATGTGGAACTACTTGAACAGGTCTCCCTTGGAAAAGAGATCAATGATCTCAATGGGAATTTATCTGTATAAATAAAGGTTTGAAATGAAATGAAACACTGAGTGCACGCTCACGCTACTACACAGCCTACACGCTACCGTGGCCTATCCCTCTAACCCCCAGTTTCCACCGGGTCCGTCTGCGGCGCGTTATGGCTGCGCCGCGGCGGTCGTAAAGATCGCAGCTACTCTAGTCAATGGGTGCTATTCCACCACACACGCCGTGTTACGGCTCAGACGCGTCCCAGAAGCGGCTCGGCGCAGCGCTTCTCTAAAATTAGGATGAATCCTATTTTTGCCGCGGCGCAGCCGTAACGTAAGGTCGGGCAGGCAGCCCCCCCTCGCAGGAAGTGGAAAGTTGAGCATCCGGGCCAGGCCCATCCCCCACATATACTAATTTAGCAGACCCCCCTCCTTCATCACAACACCTCCACTACGCACAATGGACGACGAGGTTTTCATCATGGAAGTGGACTATTACAATTATTATTAACTGTGTCTGTAGACTACAACACAACAAAATAGGAAATGTATAACAACAACAAACACAATTTAAACAGACACAATAATAAAACATTTAACTACGTAGCCTACTTACTTTCTTGTAGAAGTACAAATGTCCAGGATGACCGAATCAATAACAAAACTGTGAGCCTGCACGCACGACGCTACGCTTCTGAAACGCTTCTGGGACGCGTCCGGAGGGTTATGGCGCTAGAGGAGGTCGGACCAAAACCACGGCGCAGCCTTGACGCGGTGCAGTGCGGCGCAGACGGACCCAGTGGAAACTGGGGGTAACTGCCTACAGAAACTAGCTAAACTCCCCACTAGTCTTCAGGTGCTAGTTATGGCGGGTACTTATGCACTTAATCAGTGGCGGCTGGTGGAAAATATTTTTGGTGGGGCTGTTGATATGTGAGTAAAAAAATGTTTTTTGTGAGAAATTACCCCTTAAATTAGGACTTCTGGTGATGTAATGGCGCGTTTCCAGTGCAGCGCGGAGCTCGATTTAAGCGTGCCGTGCGGGGCCCGTTTTTGGTTGCGTTTCCACTTGGCCTAGTACCGACTAGCGGGTCCTAGTTCACAGTTTTTCTGGCCCCATAAAATCGTGGTTGTTGGGCCAGGAACAACCAGGCTGAGTCGGGCTGAGTATGCTAAACTAGAGAGAATCGCTGGCAAGGGGGCTACAACTACAACAAGATGAACATATTTGACCGTGATTTAATTGTAATACACGTTTCAAAATGATGCCAAATTAACAACATACTGATACCGGTTAGTAAAAACCATGAATTAACGCTTTGACAAGTCTGCAGACAGACGGCAGGTGAAAAACCCTTTTAAAATGCGTGTTTTCTAAATGGAGCTTGGCTAAGCTAACGTTATATATGCTCCGACCGTCCACACTCACAACAACGGCCTATACAGACATAAATAAACCAGCAACTGTATTCTCCATGACACAGACAGTCTGTGGTTTGTACTTGTTTAACTTTTGTCTAGTTTCTGAACAGATTGTATCTGTCCCCGGCTGTTTGAAGAGCAAGCATGGGAAACAAAAGACAGCATTTACCTGTTTGCATCCAGCTAGCCATGCCTTTCTGGTGTACCAGCTACGTGAGAAGCCTCGTTGATACGTTTTGTCTTTTTCACGAGCTTGCTGCGATATATACAAATCGGGTTGGTCCGGTCCAAGGTCTTTAAGTATCAATTTATCTCCCAAACTTCTCCTTTCGAAAGGATTGGAGAGTAGCTCTTGCACGGAATTGTGTGCGGACCGAGGTCCCGCGACTCCACCTGCACACGAAGCCATTCTCATCCAACTACTGCGTCACCTTGGTCACTCACGAGTCTAAAAAACAACTCACGTCAACGCACGTAAGCAACGTGGGCGCCAACGTGAGCGCCCTCGTGACCAAAATATTTGACGGCGCTGATTGGCTGAAATTATGTTTCGGCTGCACAATTTACTATTGAGACTTTTGCAAGGTGCTGGTTGCTGCTCTTTGGCTCGGGGGCTCCTTGCACGGTGCCCGGTAATGATAAACTAATGCCACGGGCAAGGCCAGGCAGGAAACATGTGACTTATCAGTAATTTTAGACATCGTAACACAATTTTAAACGAGATTTTATTGTAGATTATACATTTTACCGATACCAATTGTATGATATTTACCTTGTTCATTACAAATAAAAATATTTTTTTTTTGTATGTGGGAAGAGGTGGGGCGTGGCCACTAGCGCCCCTATGGGGCGGCCGCCACTGCATTTAATACCGTAAGCTCGGGGAAGCGACCAGCAAACCGGCAACTCCACCTGCAGCCTCGGCGTGCTCCCGAGCTAATAGCTCTAACCACTTTCACACCGCACTAACAGCCCCCCCTACGACCTCCAAGGTTCCAGGTTGAATTGACGCGAATATTTGTAATGTTCAGAGGTTGTTGTGTTTAATATTCATGAGAATATTTGTCATTGTTCAAATGATGTTAAACATTAGCATAAAGCATATTTGTCCACTCATATGTTGATAAGAGTATTAAAAACTTGAAAAATATTCCTCTAAGGTACATTTAGAACAGATCAAAAATGTGCGATTAATCGCGATTAACTATGGACAATTTAAATATTTTAATCGACTGGCAGCCCTAGTTTAAACACAACAAACTAAAACACCAGCATGAGGTCCCCGAAGCTGGCGCAGAGAGAGTGCCCAGAGGAGTGAGAGAAACGTAACCGGCTGGGCTCCTCCTATATCCTGTTTAATCAGGTGTAGCTCATCCGGCAGGTGCGCCTCATCAAACAGCTGCAGCTGGAACCTGCAATCACACACAAAACACACACACAACCAGAGGGCACCCCACGCGGTGTGGAGGGGTCGTCACACCCCTAAACCTCCAGGGGTGTACACAGTTTAATACTGGCAACTTCTAATTGTGGGAAATACGAAAACATCTTTTAAAACTACAATTCCCAGTAGAGATGTGCCATAGAACATTTTGCGAAACCATAAACTGTGCGAAACACACAATAGCCAGCATGTGTAGTTATGGGGGGGGGGGAGCTGGGCTGGAGCCGTTCGAGTCCAGTTTTGGACTCAAAGAGCTGTTGACGCTCAGCCTAATCTTGTCGCACTGCCACTCCAACATCCAATCACAGAGCTTGAGGACTAATCACGGGGTCTGTAAAGGAAAGCGGATGTTGTAGTCGCAAACGATAGGGGATTCTGGGTAGTGTAGTGTCTTCGGAAACTCTGTAGTGTCTAAACTCCGAAAAAACTATTTGTTTCTCCGAATCGAAGGTTAAAAACACAAAAGCATTGGACACAATTTAAACCAATCAATATTGTGTAATTAACAAGGATAAACTGATGTTTTTTAGTGGATGAGTAATGCAGATATCACTGTGCAATCATTTGACACAGTGAGGGGAATACTTCCGGTTTTACTATGAAAACTTCGAGACCGGAAATACTGTTTTCACCCCGTGAGGGTTGACGCTAAACATTACATGGACGCTGCCGCATATACACGTTATCCTGGCGAGACCTCAAATCATCTTCGGAATATCTATCAAAGTACAGATCCTACACATCCACTGGACGTAGATTATAAAAGTAAAATATACACTTCTCGCTAGAAATCTCATCAAAAAGCTTTTTATTGGCCAAACTATTGCACAATTTAGGATTTTCCAGAGAGGGTTATTTGTGAATAAAATAATCTCCGGAGCGTTTGCAATCAATGGGAGCATGTTGTTTCTTACACGACCACTAGAGGTGCTACACTTTAAAACGTGACTCGGGGTCGTAAAAAGCTGCTGAACAATCGACCTATATGGTCGTTTTTATAGGAGGACAGGCTGGCCGAACCGTGCCGTCCGAACCGTGATGGTACGGGACGAATACGGATACCGTTACACCCCTAGTAGTAACTATGTTGAGCATGAGTTGAGGTGTGAAGTGTATAGCAACTGGTGTGTTTCAAGGCCCTGACACACCAAACTGACACCAAAGAACACGTCCCGACGGAACCGACTGTTGTATCGCCTCACGTCTCCTGCGTCTTGGCCAACAGTCGCACTGGAACACATCGCAAAGACTTCAGCCGACGGCCAAGTAGCACGTACCCACTGCGCATGAGTGAGTGGCAATAACTCTCCTTACCAGCATGCGGCGGTATGTATTCGTCATTCAAAACATTTACAAACATCAAATAGCGTGTGCGTTCCATTTTCACTCTCGTCCGTCACAGACTGTTTCACAGACTGTTTCACATAGCGACTTATAATCGTATAATTCTTGCGTCCAGGTGAGATGAAAATGAAAAATAATCGTTTGTTTGCTTCCGTTTCGCTTCTCATGCACTGATTCGCTATGCTGAACAGCCAATCAGAGTGATTTATTTTGCCGACAGCCTCCGCTGCCGTTTCGTGTCGGCACGGCCGAAAAGACACGACGGTGCGGGACACACCAATCTGAGTAGTGCGACAGGACGCTCATCGACGGCCAGACATCTATCGACGGCCGAAATCGGCTTGGTGTGTCAGGGCCTTAAGTGAACACAAAAGTTTTATAAACAAGAATGATTTTTTTCTCCTAAGCTGGAACTAATAACTAGTTTACCATTTGAGAAGAGATCTCATAAACCGAGAAGTGACGTTTCAAGCTCAATTCGTAAATAATAAAAATACTTTCTTCACATTGACAACCTCTTGAGCCCGATTGCCCCCGCCGGCGGGGGAAGATGCAACATCTTGCAAGAAACAGCGTCTCAAGGCTTTTTAACATTTAACAACCTATTAATGATGCATACCCACTTAACGGGAAGAAACTCAGCTAACTTACGACATTAACTATTTTAACCTAAACGGAACAGAAGTCTAACGCCAAGTGTCTGAATCACAACTTAGCGAAACATTCTAATGTATCGTTAGCACATAACTCGGGACAAAGTCATTATTATCTGCACAAACTACATATCATATGAAAGCTGAGATTCCACCGATTCCATTGGTAAAATGGAAAACTCACTGAACTAGCAGCCAGGAAAGAGCAAGAAGAAAACAACTTCTGTTTACAGAGCCAAGAGGATAATTTTGTCTTACCTTTGCTGTTTTGTGATCAAAAGTTGTGTTCAAGGGCATACAAACGCTGATGAAGGTTAATCCAATGTCTCTGTGTCACTTTGAAATGATTACTGATAATCCATCATTACATTTATAATTAATAAACGCTTATGATGGTTAGTCGACTGGAGCTTCTGGTTTAGAAGCGTCTCGTTTTAATTGACCAATGGTCATGTTTACATGGATTTATGAACTACCCCTCCATTCTATTGGCTCTAACGGTTACAAAGATGTGTCAATCATCCAAATCGACCAATGGGTTCCAGAGATAGGGCCCTGCGTAATGCATGGAATGCACTACTGTTACTAGTGATATTTCAATTAAATAAAATGTGTTTTACAGTGTGGCACCTGAGAAAGGTCACATGGTACTGATGGCACCAAATGTACCCAAAGGTTAGTCCGCCTTGACCTACCTTTGCAAAAAAATCTAGTTTCTTAAAGTACCATCAATCTTGACACAATCTTGTGGTTTGCATCCCAAAAGTTGTGTGTCTACTATTCCATCATTCAAGGGTGATTTTCACTATAAGTAATGGGGTTTTTTTAGGCGGAGATTAGAATTTACATTTTTTTACTATGTTCCATCTGAATTTACTCTGACACAGCAACATCTATATTGAAAATAGGCTCAGGGCTTAACAGTTATGGAAACACGTCTTATGCAGACTTTTAAATAAAAAATAAATCGCAGCACTTGATCAATTATTCAGTCATTGCTTTATTAAGTATCGATCAGGAGACAGCTGGAATAAGGATGCAAGCCGTTCTGGTTACCCAGTAAAGATAAAAAGCATTTCATACAGATATATGTTCTGTAATGCATGTGATTATTATTATTATTATTATTATTATTATTATTATGTGTGTTACATTATGCCCATTACATTGCTATCATCCAAACATTTGACTTATTTCCTCTCTTCAAAGAACTTATGAGTTTTTCACACCAAAAACTATTTCCCATACTTAATGTATGCATTGTGCATTGAAAGCACCTCTGCAGGAATTAAAAGAACATGTGACTCATCAACACATTTGAAATGTGCTGTTAGAATTAGAAACACAATACTGCCGAGTACAAAATCAAAACCAGCCGTCTAGCAGAGACAGGCCTGATCTTTTGAAGATCAAAAAAGGAATCAAGTTAATCTGCTAATTTAACATAAAAACAAGTACATCATATACTCAATGATTGCTCTAATGATTTTATTTTATGATTTAAATGGAAGTCACCAAGGATTTGCAGTGGTTCCCCCTCAGCAGGTCCACCTTTTATAATCCTCAGTCATCCAATTAACTGGCAAACTGGGTCAGACAGATACTCAGAGGTGCGAACAGTGAAGGTGTTATGGCGCTTTAAACAACACGATCTTCTTACATTTTATTTTGCTGAAAGATCCCTAAGGTCCTCCACAGCTTCTATCTCCCCAAAAAACTGTGAGTAACTATCTATCCATCTATAATTATGTTTATGATACACACATACACAGTTAATCATACACATTATGTTTTAAGAAAAGCGAATATGTCTGGTATATTGTTTACATTGAAGTTTATTTTGTAGAAACTACAGAGAATAAATGCAATTCAAGGAAGTAGGGAAATTGTGTAAACAAACATTTTCATCACACATGTACACAACAAATGACATGGTTTTCCATCCAACTCAGTGTTCTTATCAAACAGTGGTCACTACCGGAGGGATAGTGACCACTGTGGTAGTAGGAGCAGCAGTAGTTGTAGTAGGAGCAGCAGTAGTTGTAGTAGGAGCAGCAGTAGTTGTAGTAGCAGCTGTAGTTGTAGCTGCAGTGGTCGCTAGCCGGTTGAACATCTCAAGGATAGCCTGAATCAACTGGGCGTTAATGGCCTGCTGGTTGTTGTTGTTGTTGTTGTTGTTGTTCTGCAAGAAAATCAGAGAGTCATTGTCAAATAGAAAGCAGAGGAGTAGCTAGGGAATTGTATATCATTTCACAATCAAGTGTTTTTAATGTTGAACTGTAGAGGATAGAGAAAGCAGTCACCTCATTTGAATTTGAGTCAGAGTCAGAGTCAGAGCCAGAGCCAGAGCTTGAGCGAGCAAGTCTTTTGTGCTCGGTGTCCATCTGTAGGGAAAGCCACAATTATGATACTGCCTTCATTTTACTTTTGCAATTTAAATACTTTTATCACGGTATAAGAAGAAAAGTATTGATATTAAGTTTGAAAATGTTACACTTACAGGCTGAGCCAGAGCCATGCTCAGGAGGCATCCAAGAACAAGAGCTAGCTTCAGCATGGTTACAGTGATGATCTGTTAGAAGGAAGAAATAAATAGTGATGCAGGTTTTCTAAAATATGAGCAAATTCCCACTTAGAAGTATAGAAAGAAAATATATAATTACCTTCAATTCTTCACAACTTCAGCAGATTGTCTCGTAGAGAGTCAAGGAGGTTTTTGAGTTTCTCTGAGTGTTGAGCTTTGCTTATAAACAGGTACAGAAGCGCATGTCATCTCATTAGCAAACAGCGAGGTTGTGAAATTACAAACAAGTTTAGGAAATATTCTACCTCAACATTTCAAGGTGTGTGGCTAATCATCAGAGATGGAAACCACCCTCGGATCATAGGCAGAATGATTATTCTCAACCCTTTACTTTTAGCAACAAAAAAACAGACGGTCATAATACCTGGTCTTATGATTACAAATAAGGTGACTTAAAGGCTTAGACAGGAAGTGGGCGCCACCCAATGATGAAAGCATTTCATTATCTATTTGGTCTAGGAAATTAAATAACATTTTTCCCTCAATTTCCCAAAAAAGTTTGAAAAGAAAACTGATACAAATCTAAGGTGTATCTAAAGAGGTTTTCTGTATAAATTATTAATTATTGATATCTGACACCAATGTTGTTTTGTTGTATAATGTTGCAAAGAACAGGGATCAAAGTCAATAAGGAAGACATTAGCATCTATTTGTGAGGTAATTGCTGTTTTGCACATGATTGGGTAATTGTGACCAAGATGTGTTGCTTTGAGAAATGTGTGGTGTGTCTCAATATCTGATGTCTGATATAAGTATCAATGCATGAGGGCCCACACACATACTTCTTACAGTAGATGCTATACGGTAAGGGTTCAGCTATGTTAAATGTCTGTTTTAAGGGTGTAAAGTAGCCAAAGTTGAATTTTAATTCTATATTTCTTTCAGGTTCTTGAAAAGCCATGCAGCTCTTGTGTATTGTAGTTTTACTTTTGGCAGCAGTAGCTGCTCAGCCGCCTGCAGGTGGACGCAGGCTGGGTGCAGACTCTAAGGTAACAGAGTCAAAATATTAAGAGACACACGGGTCCAGAAGTGCTTTTACCCTCGGCAAGTATTCATGTTTTTAATGTATGTGTTTAGCGAGGTGACGATGAGCTATTGGTGACCCAAGCCCCTGAAGATGGATGCGGGTCAGGTGAAGAATCTGGACGGCCATCATGGGTATGTGTTGTTTCAAAAGCTATACTTATTATTTCATTTTGATGCAATGTTGGTTGCAGATAATCAGTGATTCCGGTCTCATCTCTTGTTCCAGTAAACTCGGGAAGTTAGATGGTGATATATTTTAGTTAATGACTCTTGCTTTATTCAACCTGTAATATTTTGTAGTATGTATATGTACATATGTTATTTTAAAACATATATCTTTAAGGGATGTTATCTTCAAATTAGTCATTGTAATACTCTCCAGTTCAGTGGAATTTAGTGTTTATACATCAAATAAAATACAATATATTTCATTCATTCATATCTATTTCCTGAAGGTCTTTACAGAGAGGTTTCTTTATATTGTATTCATAGCCTGATTTATACAAACAACTGTATTATTCCTAGATACATGACAAACAACTGACTGATAACAAAATGACTGTTGTTCAAAAAACATTTGACCCTAATATGTCAACAAAATGAAATGTTGAACCTTGCTTATTCTAATGTTCAGATTTCTCTTTTAAAGATTACAAAAATATCTTTTATTTATGCTCTGTTACTATTTAAGGAATTACTGAAGTTATTTGCCAACCAGCATACTGTGCAGACAACCTGTGATTAATCAATCAATGTTACACCATCCACCCCTCTCGAAACACCACAAATTGTTGTTTTTATATTTCTGTTTGTTTTGGAAATAAAATTTAAAAAAGTATGCTTACAGCTAATAAACTGGGTACAGGATATTCAATTGTAGAAAACGAAGACATGGAGTGGGCTAAAATAATTCAGTTGCGACCAAAGGAGATCTCGTACTGTAATAAAGAGTTCTCCATGTAATAACTAGCCTATATTTAGATTTGTTTAGTGTAATTATCTGAACAAGAGTTGACCTTACATCTGACCTATTTCACTAAATATGGGCAAGTCCCTACAATTAAAAAGACTACCTAAAAAAATAACAACTTCTATATTCTATATTTTGCTTAGACATTACCATAGTGGTTATCAAGACCTATTGCAACGTGCCATACTTTACCTTTTCCTTGTACTGTTATCTGTACTCAGCATTGTATCTCTCCTCGTCACAGGCTCCAGGTTTCATGTCCGATGTCTCTGGAGTCCCTCATCACAGGTTCGGCAGGCATAGGGGACACAGAGGACCTTCAAGAGGCCACAGGCCCAACAGGAGGAACCCTGTTGAAATGGTAAGCTCACAAAGACACTATAGCTGTACACAAATGGAAAAGTAATACAAAGTGTAATTATTTAAGTCTCTACTTCATTAAAGTCTTTAGTTCACTCATCACCAGGGACACTGGGATGTCTTTATACTGCCCCGCCATACTCCCTCTATTACTGTTCTTTTCTATTTTGATAAATAATCTATATTTGATGTTAGTTGCTTATGTGTTTTATTCTGAATCAGTATTGGATGTCGGACTTTGAAAGTAGCTTACTATTAAACTTTAACATTGTCTTGAGTCATGATAAGAAATTAATTACAATTATTTATTTCTGGTTTTAGGTGTTTTCCCCTTCGTTCAAGGTAGGCTTTCTGTCATGTGATTGTATCACACTTAACAATTTACTAGAGCGTTTGGCAACAACTCAGATTTTTTTTAATTGTAATTCATTTTAAGGTTGACAACGTGACATTTCAGGTAAGAGTATGACTTTATGTTTAATACAGTACACTGTATGTTTGACGTGAAAGGCCAGATATTTACTTTTTTATGCGTTTCGTTCATAGAACACCACCGATGTCTCACTGAAGGAGGTACACATTTTAATTAGATAGTTAACTTAAAATATGAAACCCACTCACTGTATGTTGTAAATCACACTATCTTATGAAATGTTAATATTTCCCTGACATTTTGTGTGAAACAGGGGGAGAACATATTTCTGGCACCGAAGGTATTTTTCTGAAGAATCAATTTTGTGTATGGTTAAATAATTACAAAAATAACAATTATGATTTGTTGTATTATCAATACATTCTAATGACTGACACTCCATTCCTAGCAGGGTAGAAGAGGACCTCACCATCATCGGGTATAAATTCTTATTTAACTCTTTTTAGCAATGGTTGCATTATCAAAGCTCAGACATTCTGACTCAAACTTCTTTTATAGGGAGGAAGACACGGGCCTCCACAGAGTGGGGTACGCTGGGTTTGTTGAACTTTAATTGTAGTTTAAAAAAAATTATTCTACATTGTTTACACTTACACTCCAGAATTTAGCTTGATTTTATATTAAATGTTTTTTAATACATTTTTCCGTTTTCTGTATTCTGCATTGTGATATATGTTTGTCTTTTCAGCAATATGTGAAGCTAATCTACAATGCCACGCAGCCGGTAAATTCCTGATATTCACTATATATCTAATATATATAATAATACATATTTCAATCATAATCATAATTTCTCTTTTTCCATTCAAAGAACATGGTCTCCATTGAGTTTGGGGTTTTGAAACCTGTAAGTACAGACAATATTTATATACAAATTGATTTCTATATATCATGTCATGTTAAAACATGGTAATGCAACACTCCAATTAAATCACCAGTTAATGTCCCAATCATATAATTACTGTTATACTGAACTGGGAAACACAGAACTTTTTGGAAATAAGATAATAAAACAAATAAAACTGTCCTCACATTTAAAGAAACTTCTGCAAATGGGGATTGACGTTGACTGTTTAATTTGAACTCTTTTTTCAAGATAACCCTTGGTGAATATGCTGGAGAGGATGAAAATCCAGAAGACGATTTCTGACAACTTCAACAGGTGAAGGTGTTACTGGAGAGATAATATTTCAAATGAATCACCTGAACATCAATCTTCCACAGTGACTTATGCTGACAATGTTCTCCCCTCACACTTTCCTCAGGAAGACAACAACAACAACAACAACAACAACAACAACAACAACAACAACTAAGTGTGATCAACCAACTTTAAAGAAGATTGTGGTTTTCTATCCTGTAGTATAGTCTGAGAAATTATTTGTGTTATTCAGGTTTTACCTGTGTGTGTACTACAATAAAAGTCTTAAACAAATTACTTTAGCAAAGTTCTTTATTCGACATGTTGTGAAAGCGAGTAGCAAATTCCTGAAACAAGCAAGATGATTTCAGTGTAGTATAAAAAGTATAAATTGCATTTGGGAGAAAGCACACCCCATTACATATTGCAGAAAAATAAGGGATATTGCCGAACACAGAAGTGCATTTTGAATGATTGAATTGTTGTTTTTTCCCATCTAAGGCTCAAAAAGGAAGGGGAAGTTGGAGTTACCCTGGAGAAACAAAACAAAACGAAACAATTATCAATCCTGCAAAGCTTTGACATTGACAAATTACATAAATCATGGTTTTGTTTGCGTGCATACAAATGAAAGTACATAAGCTTTAAAGGCATCAACATTGAAAATTATACCTCATCAATCCCTGGGCCGGAGGTGTCACCACGAGGATCAGGAGGAATCATAGTAGACTCTCTCTTTGTCCCCATTGGCCATGTCTGATGTAGACATTTACAAAAACACAGCAATTAGTCTAGACTGGTGCACATTTGTCTCCTTGGTTTATTAGTACATTTACACAAATCAATAGGTTGTACTCACTTTTTCAGTTTGCACCTTAGGCTGGGAAGGCTGCTGAAAATGGGAAGATATGCAAAGTAAATACATATAAGTATTTTCCTACACATGTCATTACAATTTTCAAATTAGATACACAAATGTAGTCCTGAGACACCAACATTTCACAAATTAACAAGGAAACTAGATAATAGTGTTGAGCATGAAATATACAAACTGCATAAGGCATCTTTTAACAGTGCAGATATGTAACAATTACTTATTCAACACTGGAATGGGACTGAGGTAACATGATTTCAGAAGCGTGTGGTCAAAAGGCAGACAGTCGATTTTGCATCAGAGTCACCGCAGATGACTCAGCATCTGCAGCTATGTTATCGTCATTAAGTCTTATCTTTAGTGGTTTTTCTAACCCTTAATTAAAGGGGCAAAAGGATGTTGCTACACAATCACGTTTTTAAATGTTTTAGTAGTAGCTGTTCTTCATGATACTTTATTGAGTAAATATGTAGAAGATATAAGATAAAGACGTCTAGACTGCCTCTACAAAGCAAATCTCTATTCAGTTAGGGTGGTTTATTTCATGTCATGTTGCATGTCTCACCAGCAGAGGGAGCTGTGGTCTCTGTGTGGCTCTCTCCAGCTGCTGCTGGCCGTTGTTGGGCTGCATCACCACAGTGTTCCTCTGCTGGGGATAGCCATAGGGAGGCACAAAGTAAGGGTAGCCCTGTGGATAAAGGAATCACTTTAAATCTCAAGTCAGCATCGAAATAAAGATGTTTAGGTTCGCACACAGGTTAAAACGTTTTCCTACCTGCTGTCTGGGAAACTGAGGAAATCCATAAGATGGGTATTGAAATTGTGGAAACATCTAAAAGAAATTTAAAAAAGTTAATAATTTCTCTACATGACTGTGAGAAGCAGCAGGTGAAGCGATAAGACTGAGTATTTAAACAAAAGTATCCGTGTGTGTCCATGCTGTTTGGTTGCACCTGAAAAGGGTTTTGGGCCTGCTGAGGAACTTCAGGAGCATTGGGATCCTGTGGAGGTCCAAGCTGCTCTTGCTGGCCGTTGGGGAACATCATTGGCGTGAGTTGGTTGCCCTGATTGGGGAAAAACAGCTGAGGCCCCTGGGGGCCAAAGGGATTGGCTAATTGAGGGTTAAAGTTCACCATCTGTGGAAACAGCACCTCGGGCCGCTGCTGCTGGAACACATACTGGGGTAATATGGAAGACCCCTGGAAAATAGAATATTTAAATCGTATTACTTGTATTCACAAATTGAAACTCTATCATCTGACATGTGTTGTAACTCAAGGTGGTAAATGGATCACAAAACCGTTTTCAGTACCTGTGTTTGTCCCAGAGTTGCAAGAGTTAGTCCATTCAGTCGTAGGATCTGAACACACAAAAGGGTTGTTTTAAACTTGATAACACTATTCCTGTGTAACAATTTCAACTTTATTTAACAGACAAAAACAAAAAGCTATATTTAGGCCTACCTCGTTGCTGTTGCTTGCAATAATTCCAATCTGCAACTGTAAAACACAAAAAATAACTCTTTATCTCTGACATTTCAGATGACAACAAATATTTACTTTAGCAAGAGATCCAACTTACTGGTAGAGAAAAGCTAGTCCTGAATAGACAGATCAACACAAGAGCAGTCTGCAGCTTCATGATGTCCTACAGTCCATAAAAAACACAAAGCATGGTTTAATGAATCCATATCCATAATATACATTTCTCAAAGACAAAAAAAAACGTTCACTAGAAACATGAGCGTTACAAAATCAGCTTACCTCTTTTTGTTTCTCTGGTCCTGTTTCGCTTTCTGTTGCCTTTCTCCTCACCCTGTCGATATTCCTTTTAAATTCTTCATGTGAGCTGATATAGTCCCCTGCCCACTCCTCCAGACAATGTGTGGTCAGTGACAGACATTTCTCATGGCCTCCGACTCAGACACTTGCAACACAGGACAGGTAAGTATGTTATTAGATGTAATTTGTGTCTCTAAACACCATGACACAGTCTCTGCCAAATTGTTAACAAACCCCTGAAGTATCTGAATTTAAAATGTCATGTGTTTTCCACGAACCCTATAGCGTATAGGTGAGCGTTTGGCTTTAGCAGGCCAATGACTTTTGGTTTAAAGGGCTGTTTTAGTAAAGTACACTTCTTTATGTTCTCTTGAGTAAAGTGTGCATATAGTTTACAAGTGTGGTGCTTCAGGATTTAATTACAGACATTGAAACCCGACATATTTTTTTGGCTTGTCATTAGAAAAAAAAAGCAAACATGAGCTCGGAGCTTATTGTCAGACATTTGTCACAAGTTGTTTATCATGCACCAACTGATGTTGCCATCTAATTGGTAAATGATATGTTGTAATAATTGACTGAGTTGGAATTTATGTTGAGGATACACTGCAATGAATATATGAATTCAAATATCTTTAGAATCCAACAACAGTATGACTTTCACATCTCCATAGTTCACAAGGCACAGTAGCAATTTTCTAAAACAGCATTGATAAATCATTCAAAAACCAGGGACTATATTTTTACTGTAATCACACATGCACTTTAGATATGTTTGGTTGTATCTTATTTCAGGCTAAAATTAATATTATACTTTAACTTAAACTTGCCCCTGTTTGCAAACCTGTGACCTATATGCTTTTTGTTTTACAGCGGATATGACGCTTTACAGCAGCAAAAGCACAGGTGGTACTAAAAACATTAACAATGGCTGTGTTCTATTTAAGCGTCATGATGAAAATGATTTACTCCTGCACTACAAAAACTCGAATGGTTGCCAAGTATAATTGTCTAATATCTAGTCAGAATATGTCTTTACACTTGCTATAAGCCATAATAACTTCAAAAGTAACAATGCAGTGAGATATCAGGTCTTGTTTTTAGACAATGCATCATCTTGTTAAATCAAATCATCTTATTTTGAGTTGTATATCAGAAAAAACATTTTTTCACATATTTATTGGAAAATCCCCAACCAACATCAGAAAACAGAACACTTTTGAGCATTTGCGGCTTATATTGTAACACAACATTTCCTGATTCTGGTCAAATATAGTTCAAAATAAGTTTTCCCAGCTAATAACAAGATCTGATGTATCTAAATATCCCTTCTTATTTCAATAAATCTTACCAATTTAATTTGTACTTGTTCTATTGGCAGATTTACTTATTTCAACACCTTATTTTCATAATTTTTTCAATTCGTTTTTGGAGCAGCATTTTTTCCAGTGTGATTTTCCCATTTGTGACATCTCAAAATGTCTTGCAAGAAAAAAGCTTTTATGTGATAGCTGTTTTATGTT
Source organism: Pseudochaenichthys georgianus (assembly GCF_902827115.2). Classification (NCBI taxonomy): domain Eukaryota; kingdom Metazoa; phylum Chordata; class Actinopteri; order Perciformes; family Channichthyidae; genus Pseudochaenichthys; species Pseudochaenichthys georgianus. The sequence continues at coordinate 22,547,391 of NC_047503.1, read as the reverse complement.
GCACCACCATAGCTCACTCCAGCATTAGCTTCGTAGTGTGTAAGTCCTCACCATATTTTGATTAACCCCAATGCACCAATGAAACCCAAAAAAGCCCATTTAATTATTGGCTTTGTTAAAACAATTATTATTTCCTTTTTCTCTTGTCAGCAAAAATCTTCAGCTACCTTCTTAATTAAAGAGCCTGTGACACCATCCCAACAACTGTTGTGCAATGAAATATTGGGCTACTAGTAATCTCGAACCGTCAGTTTAAAAAAGAAAAAGCGATACCGTTCCGTTAAATATCAATAATTTCGAACATCGCGGGGAAATTCCTTCGACTCATTTTGAAGTTTTGGGGGAAGCCGGAAGTGACGTCAATGCGGGAACGCTTCGAGAGCCAAACACGGACAAAGTGTGTTGTCATGCGTAGAAATGGTGAATTACTGAGTTTAGGCACGTTAATAACGTTGTAATGAAGTTGACTACAGTATATTCATATTTGTCAGTGCTTTCATGTCAATTCGGCGAACATAAACATAGATGAACGTGGTGAAGATGATGATTACATTAGGATTAAAAATCGGGAGTGAGAGCTGCTGAACTTCCTCCCGTCGGATGTGATATAAAAACAAATCGATTATTTTTGTGGTTGTAAACTCAAGTGGATGAAACTACATTTATTAGTGCGTTCATGTCAATTCGGCGAACATATGATAGATTAAATGATGAGTGAGGATGATGATTAAAAATCGTTTGTTTGAGCCGGTCTGCATTTCCTGATGAGAAAACAAACCGATGCTTTTTGTAGTTGTAGTCAGGGGCGGACTGGCCATCGGGACGTTCGGGACGAATCCCGATGGGCCGGTACTGAAGTGGGCCGGTCAGACGATGTGGGCCGGCCGGTAACCGGCAGGGCTCGACATTAAATGGCCCGCTGGCCCGGAAGCACTATTTAGACACCCCGGGCCAGCATAACGTACTTTCCACTTGCCCGCTCGGGCCACTAAAAATATTGCTTTAAAGTAATTGTCCTGTGGTATTGGTATTTTGACTAGCAATTTACTTAAATTGTTGCGTTTATCAACGCTACAACATAGCTTTCCGTGAGTCGGTTGTCGTTGTTGTTGGGTGAAAAGCAAACAGCTGTTTGCTGCGGAGCGCAGCGGGAGCGCAGCGGGAGCGCAGCGGGAGCGCGATCCTTCACTACAGACTATCGCGCCACCTAACCATTCGCCAAATGTTTTTAATACCAGCGGTAACCGGCCAAGCGCCGGGCAAAAAACAATCTTCAAATAAAAGAAAGTCACCGGAGGAGTTAAAGGAGAGTGACAGGGAGTATGAGAAGAAGAGGGAGAGAAAGTTTCAGCCAGCTTGATCGATGGAGTTGGCTGCAGTGACGCGTCCTAAAACCCTTTTATAATCTGTATCTATCGATTAGATTTATGATTCGAAAATTATAAAAGTAGGGTAGACATGTGGAGATTATCCGGCTGAACAAAACGTGCATTTATCAAACAGGTTTGTTTTCCACAGACCTTATTTCCAGCTATTTTCCAAAACCCTTAGAGGCTTCTCAATACTCAAATTTCCCCTCCTCGACTCCTCGACTCCTCGGTCCTCCGGTAGTGACCCGGAAATGAATTTCAGCGCGCCATTTTGAAGGACGTCTCATTTCTCTAAATGCACACCGAGGACCGAGGATCGAGCATCGAGGAGGCTCTCTGGAGGAGCTATAACCGAGGATACACTGATGGTTCCTCCACGGCTCCTCCGCGGATGCATTTCCGGGAACGGTGGAGGCGTGACGCACGGCCGGACTTATCTCAGCCAATGACAGCTCTACATGCATCCCCTGGATATTATTTGAGAACCTGCTCTCATCGCAACGCGATGTTTACAGTGAGAACAGCTGTGAGGTCCTGCAGAAAGCAGAGCAGTGTGTAAAATATATATCACTCAGTATAACAGGCCTACTCTCTTTATTTGCTTTAGTTTAGTAGATATCTACAAAGAGTCCATATTTTTCTAAAACCATTTAGTGCTTCACATAATAAAATACACAACGGCTGTAGCCTGATTATGCTTTAGCAGCTGTAGGTGTGTGTGGTACAGTATGTAGGTGTGTGTGTTGTACAGTGTGTAGGTGCGTGTGTTGTACAGTGTGTAGGTGCGTGTGTTGTACAGTGTGTAGGTGCGTGTGTTGTACAGTGTGTAGGTGTGTGTTGTACAGTGCGCAGATGCCGCGGACAGACGGGTCTCAGTTGGTTTGATGTCCTTACTTTTAATACTTGCAAATACAACTTTTGGCCCGTAATTTCAATTCCCCATTTCAGCGACCAGAGAGGGGGGGGGGGGTATATCCAGTCTCTGACTGTGTTACGTTATTATGAGAGTGCTCTCATACTTTAAATTGTATATATTTATATAAATATATTTGTGTGTGTGTGTCCGCATCTGTAGCCTGTTATTGTCTCATTATACCGCACTCTCAATGAATTCAAATAAAATATGTGGGGGAACAATGTTCAGCTGATCTAACAGAGATTATAAAATATGACAAAACACTCGACAGCTGATGCAGCTGTTGCCACGTCATAATGAACGGACGTCGCTTTAATATGACCGCTCAGAGGAGAGGAGTTCTCATTTCTTTAAACGTCTGCTGCTTCCCCTCCTCTCTCCTCGGTTCCCCTCCTCGGTCCTCCGCTCGCATCTCCTGTGGGCGGGTCTAAGTCTCGAGGAGGGGAGTCGAGGAGGGGAGTCGAGGAGGGGAAATTTGAGTATTGAGAAGCCTCTCTTGTCGAGGGAACAAGCAGCTTACTTCCTGGTTTCAGGACGCGTCACTGGCTGCACCTCTCAATATGATGCCAATATAAACAAGGTCTTCTGTCGGCTCTGTACATCAATGCCGACCTATGCTGACAAGTAAGTGAAGAGTAGACAAAATAAAGGTATTGGCAAAATGTCCCAGCAGTTTAGGATAATGAAGGTTCTAATCAAATAAATTACATAGCCATTACATGTCTAACTCCTAATGACAGGAAGGCAGAAAGTGCATTATACAAATAATAATAATAATAGCAGACATTTTTTAACAATGACCACAATATCATTATTTTAATAAACCAAATATGAACAATTGAGGAAAATGAGGAATAACTGATGATTAAAATGTTGTAGTACAAGTAGTAATGTAGTTAGTGCATACATTACTATTGCAACAAATGTGTTAATTTTCTTCATTATTAGTCGATTTTTTTTTTTTTGGACGAATGCTCCGGGCCCGGTAGACATTATTTACCCTTAATGTCTACCGCTAGTAAATTGTCTACCCCCCCACCCGGTCGACAATTTACTTGCGGTACCGCGGTGGGCCGGCGGTACCGAAGTGGGCCGGTCGAGAGTCCCGGGCTGATTTGTAGTCCCAGTCCGCCCCTGGTTGTAGTACACCAACAACATGGATTAAACGTGTGTTTTTTTTACCACAATGTTGGGGAAATTAATGGATAAAATGCACGGATTATTATTATTATTCCCACTCCGATCGGGACACTAGGTCCACCGTTTCCCCGCAGCGAGGCTCCCCCCGTTGACAGTTTACGTGGGCTGGGTGCAGTGGCGGACTGGCCATCGGGACGAATCCCGATGGGCCGGTACCGAAGTGGACCGGTCGGATAAATCACAAGCACATCCCCCATAGGCGGCGCGTGAGGCTCAGGTTTGAGAAGGCTAAATAACTTCTTTTACCTGACGCTGCCCGCCTCCGGCGTCTATAGAAAAGAGATCACTCAGTGTGCGGAGTTTAAATCTCTCAAGTCATATTACAGGATAAAGAAAATACAGTTTAAACTGCCGTATGCAGAGAAGACGCCGACGTGTCGCACTTATCATTCATATTACATCATCAATCAGATCATCGATCATATAATATCATAATATATCATATATTTCCTTATCTGAGTCAGCTTCTCCAGCCTCATCTGGCCGTGCAACACTCACAGTGTCACAGACTGTATGCAGAAGTATTATTTAACACATTATGTTGACGAAACACTCGAGACAAATGTAATTGAAGTCAGATCCACTCGTGTCTTAGACGTGAACGCGCTCTCAGCTGGAGAGAGAAACCCTGGCTTGATTTACCGAGTTGATAACCAGCGTCGTAGGGCCGCTTAGCGAGATCTCGTTTGTTAGTTTGTTGTTGTTAGTTTGTTTGTTACTCAAACATATCCAGGGTCTGTTGAACTGGCTTCGTAGTACAGGGCACAGGTGGCTAGCAGCGCTAATGTCAAAGACACAGACATTATACATTATATTTGTATTTTACCAGGATGCAGTGACACAAATATTTACATATTTACATTTACTATCTACAGCACCCGCCGCCCCTGACATCGCCCACTCCCAGTGATGTACCTGAACGCGTTCAATGAACGATCGTTCATGAACGCGTTCATATTTTGGGCGAACGTGAACTGAACGTACTGTATTTCCGCTAGATGAACGTAATTGAGAACGCGTTCATTCTCAGCGCTGTATAACGGCGTTCAAACGTGCGTTCATTCTCAGCACTGTATTATAACGGCGTTCAAAAGTGTGCCAGATTTCATATGCCTTTCAGCCGAAAACCCAGTTAAAACACACCGTAAACAGGCTTCAAAATAATGCGGAAAACCACCCAATCTGGCAACAGCAAGCTGCCTGTGACGCGTACGCGCCTGTCACCCCTGGCTGTCGCACTAAAATATAAATATACTAAATATATCAGACTCCTCACAACAAACAATGTGGAACCGCGGAACCGGCGAGCATTGAATGAATGAATGAATGAATGAATGAATTAGTATGGACCAGGCCGAGAGCAGCTGCAGCAGCACTCGCTCAGAGTGAGACTCTACGGCAGGGGTGGGGAACCTCCGGCCTCCGGCCGTATACGGCCAGCGAGACAATTTGGTACGGCCCTCGAGGTAATTTATAAACACACGCAAAAAATAAAAAAATGAAAGAAATCTAGACCGCAAAAAAATTAAACAAGCGAGTACCTGTTTTTCCTGGCCAAGGTCAGGGTCCTTGAACACAACACGAGCCTAACGTGTCATCACGTGGTATATGTCTCGACTGACAGGGGTGCAGTTCTGACGGAGAGCACCAGAACGCCACTCCAGCACTTCAGAAATTGCAGTACCGATAAGTCCGTACACATGCCACAGTTTCTGCGTGTCTGTGTCTTTAGTTGTAAGCCCAGTGGCGATCTGCTCATCTGTCATACTATAATAACTGTGTTGTTGTCATTAGCATCTGGTTAGCTAGCTATGCTAACGAATATAAGAAGCTTTGTCTACAACCAGTGAGGTAAAGGCACATCTTTATATGATCATTATAGTTATAAAAAAAATAAGAGAATAAAGTAAACAGGTATAACATACTATAAGACAGTTATTAATAAAGAAGAATACAGTTTGAAAGGGTAGTGATTTGTCAAATATCCATAAATTAAAAGAAAATCTGCTTACAGTTGTGTTTGGGTGTTGAGAGATGTGTCCATAGATCTCCTAATGTTGCTCTCAAAGTGCAACACATCTTGCCAGGGGAGCATGCCCCCCGGACCCCTCTAGAGGAGGTTAGGTCCCCCCCACTTAAACCATGTTCACATGGATAGGAAACTAAATACATTTGCACACATCTTGTGTCCATAAATTATCTTTCTGTTTAGGTGGTCACGCCACACCCTGCACGTGCATGCATACGCGAGTCATGGTGAGATATCTGGATTAGGAGGTTGCTTTTTCTTTGCACAGAATGAAATGAATGAGCTGTGATTTTAGTTTTTTTAAGCAGAGGTCAATAACTTGTACGGCCCTCTGAGGATATTGTAAAAATTGAAATGGCCCATTAACATCGTACAGGAGACAAATAATAGCTCGCAGCAACGTATTGAAAAAAGAACTATGAACTATAAATTAGTTCATTTTTGAAACCATGAACTTTAGTTCAAAATTTTGAATTATGAACTATGAACTGAACTAGTTCATTTTAAAATATGTGAACTGTGAACTGAACTAGTTCATGTAGAAAGTGAACTTTCCCAACACTGCCCACTCCCCCCGTTGACAATTTACTAGCGGTACCGAAGTGGGCCGGTCGAGAGTCCCGGGATGATTTTTAGTCCCATTCCACCACTGGCTACATGACCATATGATCGCCCATATTGACGCACCTCATTCCTAAACTTCTAACAGATACAACATAAACCGATCCTTCAGCCTCATATGAGCTCTCAGACACGTTCAACATTAACCTGTCATCGCTGTCTGAGCTTGCTGCTGTGTGCGCCGTCGTGCGTTTACATCTGACTGTATATATATAAAGGTTTACATGCAGATGCTGGGATCCTACGGTGCAGCTGGAGCGCTGTGCCCGCAATGACGTCACCCATCATTTGGCGGGACTTGAAGGCCCAATCCCAAACCACTCCCTCGACCCTACCCCTCCGTGACGGAGTGAACTCCGTCTGTAGCCACACTCGCAGCTCAACAAGGCTCCCTCCTGTCAGATGGAGGGAGTAAATACAGCAGCAAGCTTTGGGACGGCCTCCCCCCTCTCCGGCAGAAACAGGAAATGTCGTAACTGTATCATCCGCGAGAAGATCCAGAAAATTGTCAACATTGAAGGCAGATTAATGGTTATCAAAGTACAAATACCCAAAATCAGTTCCGTAACGGTTTTCAAGGGGACAATATGTACTCAAATTGATGGGTTTGGATGATGGGGGGAAACCGTGTCACAGGCTCTTTAAAGTCATGGTTCTTGAGAAATTGTTGTTTCAGTACTTATTATCCTTTAGATGGCAGCAGAGATCCACTATAAGGTGCAACGATAAGCACAGTTTATTGGTGAGAATGTGTCATTGGAGTGACATCAGTGGATTCAACATCACAAACTTTGATTAAGGAATCGTTTATTTTATTTCACAGTTAACATGCCACACACTTGTTTTTTTTTACTGAGATTCATTTAGTTAGTCTAAAGTCTTATAATAATTAATAAGACAAAGAGATTCCATTGTCATTGGTCGAGACAAAATCATACAAATCAAGTGTTATTATCATTTTGATACTTCTTGCATATCTGATTAAAATGTATCACTGTCATCTTAATAATCTTCATGACGAACTCCCCCCTCACAGGGAGTGGTTGTAGTAGCTTCAATGGGAGCTGGAATCTGAGGAAATGAACAAAGAGTGAATAAATGAAACATCTAAAAAAGAGAAGCAATGATACCAGAGAGTGTTGATGATGTTATCCACCTAGATCTATTACTTTTTCTTGTAAACTGCATAATATTACCTGGGTATCCACAGTGGCCTTCAAGGTGTTGTCTTGTTTCATATTCTGACGCTGGAGAGTGAAAAAACAACAGTTAGCCAGAGCAGCTTTCGTCAGTATTCACATCGAGGCACAGTTCATTTTGTAACTACCCTGAATCTTCTGAATGGATCAGCCTGAAGGGGAACCTGCTGTTGCATGGCACCACCTGGGACCCCCTAAACAAAGGCAGCAAGGTTTTGTTATCCAATTGGTTTGTTTTATTGTCATCAAAAAATCATGTAACCAGTAATAAAGTGTGTTGTGATGAGATGAAAACAAGATTGATTACCATCTGAGGCTGCTGAGGAGGATTCATTTGTGCCCCTTGAGGCACTCCCATGAAGGGAAACTGCCAGTAAGGAAAGACATAAATCAATGTTGTTGTTTTTTGTGGTACTATAAAGCCCGAAACAATATCAAGTGTGTTGTTATACAATTACTGTATTTGCAACACTAACCCCATTGACTGCAGGGACAGCGTACACATTGGCAATAGGGGCTGGAGCAGCAAAAGCAGGAACTCGTTGAGCAAACTACAAGAGAGGGAGAAAGATGTGATTGTTCATGTTGGGGTGTTTGTGTTTAAGTGTTGCTAATGGTGGATCAGATCAGATATTTGTAAATATGGTCATATTGTAACTGAATGCATTACATGAATTCTGAATTCCACCAATGCCAACTTGTGGTTTAGTTACAGTAAGAGATCAAACGAAACAAATAATTGTTACCAAATGTATTGTTGTACCATGCATGTACTGGATATGTTTTGTATTATATATTAACCTTTTTTGTTACAATGCCACATTTGTCTTTTTTATTGTTTTGACACCAAGTTTTGATCTTTCCAGTCAACTACTAACACCCAGATTAAGGCAAGGATATAATACACATTTTAAATAACATCTAAGTCACTGACTCTTCTTATGAATTTTGAATTGTATTTGGTAATTTTCTTTGCTGTGGAACTGAGATGATCAATGGCCGCTTGAAAGACTCACCTGGACGAACTGCGGCTGCCCGATGAAACCTGCCCCTCCACCAGCTACCATGGCAGGGTTCAGGCCTCCAGCCATTAACCGGGGGTTCACCACTCCGTTTGCCATTCCTCCAGCCAACAGCCCAGGGTTCATACCTGCCATCATCCCAGGGTTCATACCTGCCATCATCCCAGGGTTCATACCTGCCATCATCCCAGGGTTCATACCTGCCATCATCCCAGGGTTCATACCTGCCATCATCCCAGGGTTCATACCTGCCATCATCCCAGGGTTCATACCTGCCATCATCCCAGGGTTCATACCTGCCATCATCCCAGGGTTCATACCTGCCATCATCCCAGGGTTCATACCTGCCATCATCCCAGGGTTCATACCAGCCATCATCCCAGGGTTCATACCTGCCATCATCCCAGGGTTCATACCAGCCATCATCCCAGGGTTCATACCAGCCATCATCCCAGGGTTCATACCAAGCATAGCTGCCAACAACTTCTTTGTCTGTGTGAGGGGGAGAAAGCGCATTCTTAATAATACAATCTTATTTTGGAGAATGGCAATAATGACACATAAATTATACGTTTTTCTTACCTTGCCTGCATTGACCTGCTTTTTGTAAAGAAACAATAGTTACAAGCACTGCTTTGTATGTTAGATTGATACATAGATTCATATATGGATTGTACTCACACAGCAGATGGTTGCAACAAATGTTGTAAGGAGAAGAAGCTTCATTTTGCAGTCTGAGATGTAAGAAAAATACCAGAATAAGGGCATTAAACTCATTAAAAACTAATATTTTTGTAAAATATTAGTTGGAACATGAATACTTTTGTATTTTCATGTGGGATTGTTCCCACACATTGGGACCACATTGTTATAAAATCTCAAGAGTGCAATACATACCTTTTTTTTCCTCTGAAATGTTATGTGCCAAGGAGGACTATAGTTGCTCTCTGAATTTAGAACACCTTTTATCAGTCCGCGAGATTATTATGAGCCAATTAGAAAGGAGAACACTGACTTGTTCCTAACCAATATTTGTCACCTGTGTGTCACATACCTTGTGATATGACATTATGTTTTTTCTGCAAAGCTTGATTTAAAGAATGTAACAGTGAGCTACTTATTTTCAAGTCACTTCACCATTCACTTCAACCATTTAACATTGTTCTCCACACAGCTGAGTGACCGCAAACAATAACAGAGTGATTCATTGTCTTAGAAAGGTTTTGTGGGGGTTTCTGAAAGCCACTGACCAAAATCCACCATGAACCATCAAAATGTTGTGGGTAATTGTCACAGCAGGCAAACAACTGACATCATCTTTAACTGATTTTATTGAGAAATTAGAAAAAATGTGACTGTATGCTATATGTAATTAAGAAATATACCCTCAAAGCAGCATGCTGTTTATCAGAGGATTATTGCGACATCAGGAACACAGCTAAGAATAACAACTTCTGTGTTTTTTAATGTCTGTGCAAATATCTATAATAAAATCCAATGATTAAATACTAGTCATGTCTGTCGTCGCAGCTTTAGAATCAGCTGTGGTCTAGAGAGAATAATCAGTTAGGTAACAAACATACAGCAACACAATATTCGTATTAAAGGCAATAAAGACCTTTATACTTGCAAGTATGACGTCTCCTCCAAAGGCAAGGCAAGGCAAGTGTATTTATATAGCACCTTTCAACACAAGGCAATTCAAGGTGCTTTACAAAAATGAAAGACATTCAGACAAAGGCATTTAAGAACAGTCATTAAAAAGAAAAGATAATAAAAGAAACATTAAAAGAAAAAATACATGAATAAAAAGTACATGAATAAAAAGTTATAGTGCAGTTTAAGATATGAATAGTTCACACAGAAGTTCCACTTTACTGATGCCCTTCTAAGGTTTCCCCGAACATGAGCTGTGTACACTTGTATGGCACATACGTCCCGAGCAGCATACACAGAGAAAATCAGCCAGGATGAAGTCCCCAGACACTGATTCCCTGGGGTTACTAGCCCCAAATGTTCATTAACCAAAAACGAAACACAACCACTCAGTTTCAATTAAAAGCAGTCACAAAAAGAAAAGTCTTCAGCCTGGATTTAAAAGTAGTCAGAGTTACAGCGGACCTGCAGGTTTCTGGGAGTTTGTTCCAGATATTTGGAGCATAACAACTGAACGCTGCTTCTCCATGTTTAGTTCTGACTCTGGGGACAGCAAGCTGACCAGTCCCTGAAGACCTGAGAGATCTGGATGGTTCATAATTTAGCAGGAGGTCAGAAATGCATTTTGGGCCTAAACCATTCAGTGCTTTATAAACCAGCAGCAGTATTTTGAAATCTATTCTTTGACACACAGGAAGCCAGTGTAAAGACTTCAGAACAGGAGTGATGTGATCCACTTTCTTAGTGTTAGTGAGGACTCGAGCAGCGGCGTTCTGAATCAGCTGCAGCTTTCTAATAGATTTTTTAGTGAGACCTGTGAAAACACCATTGCAGTAGTCCAGTCTACTGAAGATAAAAGCATGGACACGTTTTTCCAAATCCTGCTGTGACATTAGTCTTTTAATCCTAGATATGTTCTTTAGGTGATAGTAGGCTGATTTAGTAACTGTTTTAATGTGACTGTTGAAACTCAGGTCAGAGTCCATGACTACACCTAGATTTCTGGCTTTATCTGTTGTTTTGAACATTGCAGACTGAAGCTCAGCACTCCAAAAGAGAACGTACTGTTCTGAGTGAAACGGGCTCTCTTTATAAGAGGACCTCAAAGCAGATTTACATTACAACAATATTCTGGGAGGCCAGCTGATACCCCCTCTGGCACTGTAGGCAAATCCATCACACCCTACAGACAGCGTTCATTTGTAAACACTCCATTCTTGCTCATATAAGTTGCAGATATTTTTCATGTTTCATCAGCATATTTTCTCAAGGTGTTTAGGGACGTTAAATGCATCCCCAGTGTGGTTGGCTGGATATGTTGTCACATACTGAGGCTGTCTGGGAACGTTTTTTTGCTTTTTCTGCTTTCTGGGCAGCCCGCAGCCGACCAGGTAAACACCCTCTGTGGAAGTCTGGTCTGGAGCTTTGTGCTAATTACACACTGTCATGTAGTTCAAATGAAGTAACAGTTTTTCATTTTTGTAGTTTAATGTTGAGAAAAATAGTATTTCCCAATGTTATTATGTAAATATGTAAGATTTATCAATTTAATAAGAATTTATTTTTCATAGTTCACAGACAGGATTCAATAAACAAGAGTCTGTTCTGCCAAGACTCGAGTAATATGCCTAGAATGGTATTCCTTTTTAGAGACCTTAATCACCATGTAGCAAGTAGTTTGCAAGTAGCAAATAGAAATGTGCGCATATTACCAGTCTCATACGTAAAAATAACATCAGAGGAAACACACCCATGAGGCTGGTTGATGTTGTTCAGTTTTTTTTGCTCAAGTACACTTTGACAGACATATTTTGGGCTCCATGGTAATGTGAAAACAAACATGTATTTTATTGATATGTTGGAACTTCGACTCAAGAAAGATTCAGCAATTGACTTCCATCATTTATTGGTTATTAGTTATGAGGACAATGATTTATAACATTCAAGAATGAGCAGGATTAAGGGAATGAATCATGACATATTGCTGACAGCTGTCTCATTTGGCTTGCTTCTCCTCCAAATCTGTCCCAGAGCATTCTTCATCTTCGTCGACTGCCACCACCTTCATCACGGGAGGCTGTGTCCTCCTGAGGCGAGCTGCAACTGACCGCTGAAACCTCACTCCTCCAGCCGCCCTCCCACCAGCGACACCCGGTTGTGGCTGGTTGTTCAGCCCGGCCAATGAGATCAGCTGCACCTGGCCGGGAGTCAACAGAGAGCCCTGTGGGAGTCCTCCAGCATTTCTCTGCGGCAGCACGGCAAACAATGTGACCGGCCCACCCCCAGCAACCTGAGTCAACTGCCCCTGTGGATTCACATTGGCACCAGCGCCTCCCTGCCCCACAAGGAATGCTCCACCTTGTTGGAGAGCTCCGATGGGAATCAGCTGCTGCAGAGGAGGCTGACCTACTTGGTTTCTGACTGGCTGGATAAAAAAGGAGCCACCAAGTTGGACTAAGTGTCCCACAAGGGGCGCACCGTTTAGTGGGATCCCATTTGGACCCCCAGTGTTGGCATTGTTGCCAGATGCTGCTCTATTGTTATTCACTCCCACATTGGCAAGGGCCTCAGCACTCCCTGAAGACACACCACCCTCCACCACAAGAGCAAAGGTGTAGAAGAGAACCCCCAGTGTGCAGAACATGTTTAATCTCAGTCACAGCAGACAGGCGACAGGTACAGAGCTGCTTCTCTCTGTGCTTATATAGAGAGTGTCAGATTCAGTGATCACTAACAAAGGTCCAGCCCTTTATCTCAAAACAACAAGTCACTGTAATCATCATGACCATGCTGCAGGCTATTTTTTGCTTTGTTACCTTACAGAGGGCCATTATTAAGGGTTAAGTGGCCAAACTCAACCAGTTATCAGTGACTTGCATTTCTAAAACGATTGTTGCCATGGTCATATGTTCATGTCATGGTGGCATGGTATTAAAGTATAAACTGATACATCCCAACCAATATAATGCTATAACTTTATTACACGAGTGTAAACAAAGTCATCATTAAAAACGTGTGCACTGAACTATTCAAGTCCTCAGTTGTCAATAAAGCTTTACTTAGATCTACAATGAAACGTGAATGCAAAGACAAACATTTACAGCATTTAGCTACTAAGATAAGAAACACAAGATTTGTTTTTACATTTTGTAACACAAGGTTATATTATCTTGATTTAAAGAGTAAATATTTACTAAATCACTCTTACATACAAACCACAGTTATTATTTTGAAGCCTGGTACTATGTACAACAACTTTTCTAATAATGAGCTGATGTAAACTTTTCCCCAATTTGGAATGCATTAGAAATACCTTTCTGGATAAAACCAGCTAAATGAAACAGTTTCTTATATTATAATATAATGATTCTAGCTGCACAGTCTAAATTACAGAAAAAATATCCAAATGTCCAAGCTTAGCTTTACACAGGACAACAGGAACTACCACCAACACTTGCCCTCTGTAGCAGGAAATAAAAAGGAGTTTCTACAATCTGTATCTGTCAGATTTCCTAATGTTACAGAGGTTCATGGATGCTTCAGTCTGTTGGAGCAGCTTAAACAGGCTCGTGTTGTAGGTGAGGTACAAAGTGGAGCTCAGAACAGCAGGTTGACATCCATATCATCTGTGGATGAAAAAAAATGTGTCATTAATATGTTAAAAAACTGAAACAGAATTTGCCAACATCAACGGTATTTGCTAAATGCTTTAGAAGTGCATGAGAATCAAAGCAGACACTTTTTTTTTTTAAACCTTGGAATAATTGGCAGTTTTCTTTTTACTGGAACCCATTAAAAACTATTTGTATGTATAGTATTTGATGTTATGTTATTACCTGACTGAATTAAATTAAAAATAACATTAAAAAAAGAAATGTCAAGATCCTAGTTTACGAATGCTGTCTAAATAACGAGACACAAAGACATGAATTGTCCCTAAATACAGTATTTAGTTAGTAGTAGTACTCATTTATTGTGAAAATGTACAGACTCTCATTCAGAAGGTAGTGTCATATAAAACCAAAGCATAAAAGCCATACTCACTGATTAGAAAAGTGTACTATAGTAGCTTAGTGAATATGTGTAGCTCTTACCATTTTTGATACCGAAACAGGAAGTCCACTCTTTAAAGGACACCTGCTTGTCCTTGTCAGCATCGCACTCTTGAAAGAAGCGGGAGGTACAGTGCTCCATCGGCACCAGAGGGACTCTAAGTGGGGCCAGCTCTGAGTGGGACAAGATTCTGCACAGAATGGAAAAATACCCAATTTGATCATTTTGAGCATCTGATTTAAGTAGAGTACAGTATGATTTCCTAGCTTAGTTCTGGCTAGGTTATTGTGATGTATTAGCCAGTCATGCTTTTGGCATGACAATGATGAGAAAAATCAATAACAAAAGCCACACAATTGGCTTGAATGACTACAGTGCTGTATAAGCGTTCTAACACATAGGCTACTAGTGAAATCCTATAGTCATCACTCTATGATCATTTTCAAACTTAATCTAAAAGTTGATAAAAGTTCACTGTAAACACAGAGTGATAAAATGTACCTGTCAGATGGGTGTTGGTCCAGTTGTGCAAACTGCCAGTGCACTGGGTAGATGTACATGTTGTAGTTCTTCTCAAAGTCCTGCGCCAGCAGCTCAACGGAGTGATCACCAGCATGCAGACGCCTCTCACTCTCAAAGATTTTCTTCACCTACAAATTCAGAACATTAAACATAATATTTTCTTTTTCCCAACATGCTATGTTAAGTTATGGACAATTACGTTCTTAATCAAGATTAAAATAGATAGATCTTAATAAACTAGAGAGTCCCACAGCTTGTCTTACTCTAAAACGTTGTTTAGGCGTGAGGAAGCCAGGAGACATGGAGTCATGTTCAAAAAGCTGCAGGAGAACATTCTTCAGCCAATCCCTCATTCGTAATGGGAACTGGACCAGCTCAGTGTCCACACATTGAGGGATGACTGAGAGATAAACAGAAAGAAAGATCATGATCAACCATGCACCATACTTCAAATAAAATAACTGCTTTAATACCAATTATTCTGTAAGTGGATAACTCTCACATTTGCATGGTCCAGTGTAGTCCATGTGAAGTCTGTGTCCTCTCTTAGTGCCCTCCAGGTTGCATTTAGTGGCAAAGAGTTCACATGATGTATCGTATGTTTTGTTGTTTGTGCCACAAACCTACAGAAATGCACAAGCAAAAGTCTAATAAAATCCAGCAGCTGTTGAAAACAAATCCAGTTTAATTTTCGACAGATCACAAATACTTACATTATCAAACTGATTGGCACTGTGAGGACAATCTGCCGGCTCTTGACACACGCAGCCTGGCTTTTTGTCCGCATCAAGTTTACATGTCTTTCCACGTTTGCAGGGGAAGTTGTCACATGGATCTATAAGGGGAAAGAAGCACTGCATGACCTTTGACCTTTGCTCTGTTTTTTTTTTCAGTGTTTTGTCTGGAAACCAATGAGCAATAATCACTACAGGCCATCCTCTACATTCCACTGACATTTGAGTTTGCACAGCGATCAAATCAACTTGATCTCCATTATTCTTTTCTTAATCCCCCAGAGCTGTGTTTTGGTAGTGACCGTGAAGCAGAGTGACACCATTCATGCGTAAGTTTTAGCTAAATGATCCAGTCAGCAGATTCCCGTGTGAGTTTGTTGGGATAATGCATTAGTCAGTAAGGGGATTGCTAAATAAACCAACCGGCAGGGGATTCTGGGCGATGTACGCCTCCACCAGGAGAGGGCCTGGATCCTGGGTAGAGATCCACTGTCGCTCTTATCTGCACTGGATTCATTCCTACTAGAGGGCCCTAAAAAGGTAAAAGGAAAACGTAATTTGTATTTACCAACTTTGTATCCGATTGCAGCACCACAGCTAAATAAAAAGTCACATATCCTTAAAGGTCCCATGTCATGGCCATTTCTAATGATCATTGTTGAGGTCTACTAAAATACATTTATACTGTGCGATTTTCCAAAATCTCATTGGTTTCTCATACAGCATCTCTGTATAGTATGTGTATTCACTCTCTGTCCTAAACGGCTTGATGGAGCTCCTGCCCCCCCCCTCCCTATGAGCCCAGTGGCCGTTTGCGAGACAGCGACACACAGCGAAACCCAGCCCGAACACACACACACACCCGCAGCCTGGCTGGGAGTTTGTGTGTGTGCTCACACACCGACTCACAGCCTCGCCGCGTCCCGCCGTCTTAGGGAGGAGAAATCGGCGGAGCTGCAGCTGAGAAAAGATTGAGTGTGTGTGTGTGTGTGTGTGTGTGTGTGTGTGTGTGTGTGTGTGTGTGTGTGTGTGTGTGTGTGTGTGTGTGTGTGTGTGTGTGTGTGTGTGTTGTGTGTGTGTGTGTGTGTGTGTGTGTGTGTGTGTGTGTGTGTGTGTGTGTGTGTGTGTGTGTGTGTGTGTGTGTGTGTGTGTGTGTGAGTGAGGAAGTCCGCGGATTGGTCAATTTGGACCAATCCACGGACTTAACGTAACGGCTCCACGGATTGGTCCATTTGGACCAATGGGTCCATAGGGTATGGGCACGTCACCATACCCAGGAAGAAAACAATGGAAAAAGAGAAATCTCCAACGAGGCGTTCTGGGACAGGTTTTTTCTGTATTCAAGTTTTACTCGCTACAGGGTGTACTTTGAGGGTTTGTGACTTTGCAGACCGTTTACATGCATAAAAACCTTCATAACACACAAGGGGACGGGTAATAACCTGAAAAGCATGACATGGGACCTTTAAAGAAAACATGCAGTTACATGTTGTGTCCACTTGAAGGTAGCAGAAACAACATGTAAATAATACTCTGACATTTTACTAATTCCAGCTCAATATAAAAAGTTTCATAGTAGATGTTACTGAGAAAATGTAACAGTTTTATGAGTTGAATGTAGTCTCTTGTTTGCTTGACGATCGTGTTTCCTGTTGATTGTATTTTGTTCTAGTCAAACTCGTGTTTATATCTCAAAGCATGTCAGGTTAAACTATAACCTTTGCCTTAAGTGACTTGTTTCTCACAGCATGCACAATAACAGGAACCTCAAATCAATTTAAATGGAATCCAGCCATCCCTTATTGTTTACACCTGTGCTTTTCCTAGGTCAAAATGCCTTCTGTGGGAAACTGTGACCATCCAGTATTTGTAAATCAAATATTCTCCTAACTTTCAGCTGCTCAATGAACAACAGTGGGACCAACACATCAATTGAATGCTAAAAAGCGCTATGGAGGTAAGGGGAACTGCATTGTGGGGGATCACTTTGCCACTATGTGTGACCACATCCGCAAGTAGTTTTGTGACCCATTAAAACATATTGATTATAAAGAAATACACTGCACAGATGATGCATTACCCATTTTCCTGCCCTTCTTCTCTTTGCCTTTTGAACTGTATTGTCAATGCTGCTGGCTTCAGACGGCTGAGGATCTTGTTGGCTCTGTTCCTGTCCAGACTGTGTTTCCTCACTCTGTGGAGAGTGCTTCCTCGCACGCTTGTTCTTCTTCTGCTTCCTTGTCTTTCCCTTGGTGTTGCTTCCACTGTCATTCTTGTTTTTCTCCTCTTCCTTTCCTGCCAGTCGGGACTCTGATTCAAACTCTGTATTGCTCTTTGGTTCTTCAGGGTCCACTGCTTGAGTGTTTTGGACATCTTCTTCATCTGCAATGGTGGGCATTGTTTTGTCACTGGTTTCCTTCTCTTTGATATCTTCTTTTGAAGGAGGCTGGATGTCATGAGTGTGGGGTTTTATTTGAGCAGATATAATCTGTAGAGGTAAGATGCCACTATCAGCAGCGTAGTCAAGATCAACAGGGATCTCTGACTCGGTGCTACCATCTGTTTCCTCCAGCAACTTCTTTCCGTCTGTTACTATTTCGCCAGACTTTTCCACCTCTTTTTCTTCTTTCTCCAGCATTTCTGCATCTCCAACAATCTCTTTGTTTACTTCTTTTTCTTCCATCTCTAGTTTGTCCTCTTCCTCCTGTCCCTCATCCTCCTCAATGCTCTCCACAGTCTCATCAGACTCCTCCTTGCCTTTGTCCATCTCATCTTCATCTTCCTCGAGCACTCTTTCTTCAGCTTCCTGCTCTTCTTCTGCTTCTTTCTTCAGGAGGTCCACCAACTCCTCTTCACTAAGCAGGACTGCTGTAGGTTTATCGCTCTTTTCAGTCACCTCAAATTCTTCCTCCTGCTTGCTAGCATTAGCATTGTCTTGGGAGCTCAGTTCCTCATCGTCTTGCTCCTGGCTGCTGGCCTCAAATGTGACTAAAGTTGGTAAGATCTGCGGCTCGTTGGCCTCCTCTGTGACAATGTCCTTATTTTTGAGGAAAGACAATATACATTTTACAACAAGGAATCATTTTATGTTTAAAATATAATTTTGAGAAATTAGTTAAGAGGCCTGCTCTACCTTTTCTTTTGTTTTATGTGAAGTCTTATGCAATCCATGATGTTTTCCATGATGTTTACTTTTGACCTATATGTTATGGGGATAGTTGATTATGAACATTCATTCAGTTAAGGTCAAAACTCCAAATAACAACAAACCCCCTCACATTTTTCAGTATAAGTAAGAAAGATATTACTCACAGACAGAGCAAATGTTGCTGACAGTAAGCAAAGGAATACTAAGCAGGCCCTCATACCTGAAACAATGAAAAGAGTAGTTTATAAATTGGACACAAATCGAGACAACATTTATTTATATATGCTCATTAACATTACTGGGAGTTTCTGCCGAGGTGAAACCTCAATACTGCCTAAACAGAGCACATTATGAACAACCAATACAATATAATTGGACTCCTATACGGTCAAAAACAAAGACAAGAACTTGGCAAATCTCTCAAAGTTAAAATGAATGAGTGAATGTGTGTCCTGACAACACTTTCATGATGAGCAGAGTTGCGGGAATGGCCTCCACTGTTGTCAAGGTTACAGGCCTGAGATGCGCCTCTCTCTCAAAATTCAGAGCTAAAGTAAACATCAGAAACTACCAGACTGGAAAAAAGTTGACTTAGTCCACACACTTTTTGTCTCTCTGGATGGAAACAAAACAGACACGATGGGTCTGTCCAGGAGAACAATAGCTCTCTGGCTCGGCCCACTAAACACCAAATAGGTGTAGACAGGGTTAAATCCACCCAAAGTGGTAAATCAAACTATTTTATTTAATATTAACAATAATAAAGTAACACATCAGCGTTCATTTTATATTTTAAATCATATTCTTAAATATATATAACATTATTATATTTAAAACATTTAAGGATTTTTTCATGAGAACTTATATTTACTTAATATTTACAACACTTACTGTAAGGTATAGGTTATATACAACCGTAAGAGTGCTTAATTTTAATGTTTCTTTATTATACACAGCTTATTAGTATACATCTAGTCACTATCTCTTTACATAAAATGAAATAGGGCTTCCCATTACACAAAGTTAAGTTCAATATAAAGTAAAGGCTATCATAACAAATCTCCAGTATAAACAAGGCAGCTTATGCTTAATGAAAAACACAACGTTGGTAAACAGCAGCATTTTGTTACACATCTAGATTTGATCATTACCTAATATACATACAAATCAATGGAAGATGTTAGTTATTTGGATTTTACCTGAGGCTGGCGGTAACAAGAGAAATGAGAATCCTCGTCTGTGTTGAACCTGTGAAGGTGTCCTTTTGTATTAGAAACAGCGCTCACACTGTCTACATAAACTGGCAAGCTGCACACACACACACACACACACACACACACACACACACACACACACACACACACACACACACACACACACACACACACACACACACACACACACACACACACACACACACACACACACACACACACACACAGTTTTTTGGGCTTAGGGTGCCAACACTTTTTTTTACTTTGGGAGGGTCTTTGGGCTATAGAGATTCAGAAAGAGGGAGCGCAACATATCCTGTACTGAACGTCAGTTTGGTGCTTTGTTTCAACAAAAAAAAAAATTTTGTTACACTTGCTTTAGTCTTTAATTTTTCTTGACTATTTTTTATTAGAATGTATACAAAACAATAACCGCAAAATGAAAATCTGACTATATAATAAGATTAAAGTGTGTTGTTGAGGATAAGCTTATGATATGTAGACACATTGTTAAATCACACAAAGGATAATATAGAAAAAGATAAATGAGTAATGTCATTTTAACTCTTGCTTTAGTGCTGTTTTCCTTATCAGTGATGTCTGCCATTTTTGAATGTAATGTCTATCTCTCAAGTTGGATTGATGTTGTGTTTAGTGAATATTTGACTGAAGTTGTTTCGGTAGCTTGTTGATAACAGAATAAAACCAAACCAACAAATTATTTTAGTCACTAGATGTCGCTGCTTTGCACAGAATGAGTTGCAGTTATGTTCATTATTGCAAGACTTTTTCAAATCTTCTAATAATAATTCAGTAGTATTAATTGACAGATCATTTTTATGTTAAGTTAGATTTGTAATGAAAATATAGATTTTCTGATTTCAGAAAAGTTAATAAAATGGACCTTGAGGTGAGATTTGTTGTCAGCCACTGCTTAATACTTGACACTGAAAAGTAATGGGTTAGGCATAAAATGATAATGGTCAAGTACAGTCCCTATATATTGTAATCAAGTACGATACATTTTCAGACTGCCCATAGCTGAGATCAAGACTTAATACTTTCATTACAGTGCACTAACTAACTTTAGTTGACCAAGATGGTGCTCAATAAAAAACAGGAAACAACTAAAACCTGCATCACTTAAGAATCAGATGTAAATACCACTGCTCTATTAGTAGTCTTTCTTGGTGTAAATCTCCAGTTGCAAGCGATAACCTAAACGCATCAGATGTCTGGCTGAATGCATCAATATTTTATAAATACTTGGGTAACCTTTGGGCAGACACTGTTGACTGCCACAACGAGCATCAGTCGTCCTTTACTCACTCCTCCCTTTTTTCTAAAGCAGGACTTTACAACAACTGGTAGCTGTGGTTTCTGGCAAACAGCTCCAGACTGCTGAACATCCAGTCTAATTACATGTTTCGTTTGCACGGTTGAAATCCTAAATGAGGTTAAACAAGGAATTCTTTAATCATATTTAAGGCCTCACCATATATGGAGATCCAGGAAACAATTATGTGCCTCAGGGAGGAAATATAGAAATCTTTATTTAGCCTTTCTACTGTATGCCCTATTTCCAAGAACGAGGTTTATCCAAAAACATCATATAACGCTGAGGACAATTCAAGTTTCAAGCCTTTATTGTCTTTTGCACATTAGCTACTGTACAGCTACATAAACTTAGGTTACAGGCTCCTCCAACAGTGCAACATATACTGTATATAGAGAACAAATAAAACAGATACAATAGTGTAAGAGAATGGTTTACAAAACGTGTATTTGTTTTTTTCAATCCTTCAAGTCATTCCTCATGTGGTTAATGTGAAAATACTATTCAAGTTGTACAAATATTATAAAAAATAATATAACTTGTGGAGGAAACTTCTGTGTAGCAGCAATGCAGTGGGAGTCACCGACTCAGGAAAGAGACACGGACAGAGCAGGAGCTTTGATGTCACACACTGATGGTTTATTTGGAGCTTCGGCCGGAGAATTCACATCACAAGTCACAGCAGCCACGATCTGACTGCATGGTAGAGTTGCCACGTCAATTCTGAAGAACTCTACCCCAGACCCATGTATTTAGCTAGTTCCGAGAGCATCATCAACATGCTGCATAACAAGATAAAATCATAACACCTCTATCAGCTGACGCCAAAAGGCAGGAACATAGAACCATAACACCTCTATCAGCTGACGCCAACAGGCAGGAACAGGGAGACAGAACACTGAGAGCACAGCAGCCAAGGTTACGAGGTGCGTGTGCTCAGTCAGGACAGTTTGAACTGATAAACTGGGTCAAAGTTATGGGCCTTGGAAAATATTCCCCAACATAACTAATTGTAGACTAGATAGTATAAGGAGAGAAAAACATCCACCTCACCGGAAACAAGCATGACCCCATCTGGCCCTCCTTTCCTCTCCGAGTGGGTGAGTTTGTTTTCTCAACAGGCCACAAACCTATGTTTTAGTGCACTGAACTATATTTCACTAACAACTTCAGAGGGGGTGGAGAACTTGTAGTGACTGAATGAAATAACTGTGTGTGCGTGTATTTGCGGTGTGTATGTGCAACCACTATCTTGCCAGTGTGTGTGGATGTTTTTTTTCACCGGAACAAAATACACCTTCATGTGTGGAAAGGAGACATCCGGGAGGAAGTGATGGAATCGTTTTAATTACTTATATAGAGTGATCCTTGGAGTTTCCGTCAGCATATCCACACATTGTGCTTTTACTGCCTCAACCACCAGCTCTCCAGCTCAGAAAAGGCTCTGGGTTCTCCTGTTTGCAGCTACACACACTGAACAAGGACCACTGACAACATTTCTCTCAGCAGCTCTGCAACTAACAAACAAAGAGGTACACTTTCACATATTATACTTTATAACTGTTTTTTCTTGCTGGCAATACAACTACAGGTTTATGTTGCTGATGTATTACGATGGGTTAACATTATTTCAAACTGCCATTGCTTTCATTTGTATTATTTATATATATATATATATATATATGTTTTAGAGTATGTATTCATTGTTTATTGATTATTTATTAATGTTTCCTTTTCGTGAATTTGGTTTTTTTACTTGCCCCAAATTTCCTTTTGGGAAACATACAAAGAAGAAGTATTTCAAATGTAATTGAATCAAATGTGTAATAATATTAATCACATACTGTATGTCTGTTACAGAATGAGGGGTACCGTAGTAATGTTTTGCCTGATTGGAGCCGTTTTTGCCAACCCAGTAAGTAAATAATACAATTAGTGTAAGACGTACTTTTTGATGAAAACAATATACAATTCAATGCACATTTTGCACATAATATATTCTTTGTTCTACTAAGGAATATGCATAATATACCTATGGCAAACAAATTAGAGAGTTTACTTTATAACACTTAAGTGTTGCATTTCAGCCCGCAGTAAGAATACGTATATTATATAATAACTATAACTAAATAACAGCAGAGCAGGAAGGCTCAATCATTCAAGAAAACATATTAGAGAGTTAAAACACACATTTATCTTTGACTATCAACTGACCTGTTATTTCTCTCCAACAGATTTTTTTCAGTGCCATTTCGGAATCAAATTTGCTTGACTCAAACTCGGTGAGTGCTTTTCTGAATCGCACTTTCCTAATATCATATTTGACTCTTTGGGTTTCAGCATAGGAACTCAACATTGTTTAAACATAAATCATTGACTGCAGGCACCATGGCTCCTCCGTCATAGTAAGCAGAAAACCCAACAATAGGTGTGGTTGCTCAAAGATCTCAAGACAATTCCCATTCCAGACAGCATTGTTTACTATATTATGTGTCTGCAGCCATAGCTTGAATGTGATGATTGTTTCTGTTGCAGTTGTAAGGTATAATTAAATATATTGCGATATATACTTACTTTGTTTCTCTTTCACAGACTGAAAGTTTGTCGGTTTCACAATCTTCAGAAAATGACAACTCAGAGCTTCAGGTAATTAGATTACATTACTTTATTGTCATTACAAAATGCAAGCACAGTGTAACAAAATTAAGGAGGGTCTAACCAGGGTGCAAAACAGTCAGTTATACACAATTATCAGAAGTATGTACAAAATAAATGATACAAAAATAAAGGTAATAGATGGGAAATGTATAAATAAGAATAAATACACAGATAATAATAAATACAGTGAATACAGTACTGTATATAAAACAGTAATGTACAAGGATAATTGCGCTTCAGCACAACACACGACAACAACTAGGCAGTATGGGACAGCGTGGGGTTCATTGTCAGCAGTCTGACTGCTGAAGGGAAGAAGCTGTGCGTAGTCCTGTTGGTTCTACCCGGGAGGCTGCGGTAGCATGTCCCAGAGCGGGTGCCACGTAGGGGGATAAACAGTGTATGGTTTGGGTGTAATGCACACATTTATCCCAGTAAGGAGGACATTATTATTTTCTGATGCAGATTGAGTTTTGCATCACTTTTCATTGCTGATCTAAACCTTAACTGATATGTATTCCATTTTCTGTTGCAGAGCTCTGAAGAAAGTAACTCTATTCAAGTAAGTTAGTTGGATTTGTCAATATTATGCATGACGCTAAGAGGGAAACATTGAATCTTTTTGATATAATTAAATGAAGGATGTTCTGTATAAATGTCTGAATTATCCTTTTCATATTTTCAGAGTCAGAGCTCAGAGTCAGAATCATCAGAATCCACATCAGAGGACAAGGTGGGTTGGATCATCACTTTTAACATTATTGTCATTAGTAAACTAAATTACATTAAGCATGTTCCTGGTTGTTTCATAACCTCAAATTCATCTTATTTTAAGAGTTGAGGATGTTATAGCACAGACTCTAGTATCTTTAGTGCAGAGAAGCCCAGTAAGCACAACCAAATTAAGAAATATTGTACTGATCTGTGGAAATAAAATGTAGAATATATTTCAATAATTATTTTCCTTTCCCACAAGCAGACTTCAGAGGAGAGTAACAGCCAATCAGATGAGGATGTTGCGGTAAGACCAAATCAAGTATTTTGTTAAATCTAGTATGTTGGCCAATTGTTAATGTGATGCAGCCTAATGCTGGACTCTTCTAAGCTCATCCTATTCACTGCATTTCCACAGATTGATCTTATGATTGAAACCAGAGATGATAGCATGGGCAGCGAGGAGAATATTCGAAAGGTGGGATCAAAAATGATTTTTTTTATTTTACATTTCCATATTTAACTAAAAGATAAAAAGTTAATAACACTATGCTCTGCTTTTTCTCTGCATCAGAGTTGGGTTCAACGGTTCGCAAGTGTCATCAAAGACCTGAGTGCAGAGGACAACAGCAGGATGGAGATCAGGGCTCAACCAGACCACCTGACTGAGAAACAGCCCACTCTTACCTTCAGCCGTGAGAGCACCAGCCGTGAGAGCACCAGCAGTGAGAGCACCAGCCGTGAGAGCACCAGCCGTGAGAGCACCAGCAGTGAGAGCACCAGCCGTGAGAGCACCAGCCGTGAGAGCACCAGCAGTGAGAGCACCAGCAGTGAAAGCGACCAGACCAACGAGACCAGTGAGGAGAGTGACAGCAGTAGCGAGGAAAGCAAGAGCTTGGAGGACAGTAATGCTAGTGACAGCGATGAGCTGCAGCAAATCAAAGCCCCAGACTGTGTGAAGGGAACTCAAAGCTGTGAGTATTTCTTCCAGGATATAGGAGACGATGCTCAGTACTCAGTGGACAATCTAATGATGCCAGAGGAGGCTGAAAGGGAGCTACATTTAAGGAGATGAGGAGATGCTCTTGTGCAGCTTTTTGTTTTACCACTATGAACTACTGCACAATTGAATGGCCTGCCTGAAGACTTTAGGCTGATACATTTTAATCTTGCCCATCGCTTTGAATGTTAATTTTGGCAATATAATGTTACCTGCAGCTGATTTATGTGTGTGTGTGTGTGTGTGTGTGTGTGTGTGTGTGTGTGTGTGTGTGTGTGTGTGTGTGTGTGTGTGTGTGTGTGTGTGTGTGTGTGTGTGTGTGTGTGTGTGTGTGTGTGTGTGTGTGTGTGTGTGTGTGTGTGTGTGTGTGTGTGTGTGTGTGTGTGTGTGTGTGTGTGTGTGTGTGTGTGTGTGTGTGTGTGTGTGTGTGTGTGTGTGTGTGTGTGTGTGTGTGTGATTATTACTGTGATTAAGATTAAGCATTTACTTTTGTTTTGATAATAATAAACATAT
Organism: Pseudochaenichthys georgianus; assembly: GCF_902827115.2. Taxonomy (NCBI): domain Eukaryota; kingdom Metazoa; phylum Chordata; class Actinopteri; order Perciformes; family Channichthyidae; genus Pseudochaenichthys; species Pseudochaenichthys georgianus. The sequence continues at coordinate 22,521,486 of NC_047503.1, read as the reverse complement.
AATATAACCATGGTATTGGTTGCTGGACATTTTTTGTATAATCATTCAGACTATTCAACTATCTCTCTCTCTGGTTTATATGGCCAGCCATATAGAGAAAAGAGTCTTGTAAAGAAGACAACAAAACATATTTCTTCAAGTGTTATGAAATATAACCAGTAGTAGACCATTGTAAAGTGATTTCGGTACTTTCCTGTATCACCAAAATTAAGCTAGATTTGTGTATTTTAACCATAAAATCTGTGACTTTAACCAACGAGAGACCATTAATGGTGGGGTAGGTAATTTTGGAGAAACCAGCTTGAGTGCACTAGAATTTGAAAATACACAACCGGGAGAAAAAAAACTGCCACTTCCTTACAGAGCCCCTCCTCCAACACACACGAACGCGCACATGACCAATGAGGGCACGAGATAAGTTTGTGCACAGATGGAAGGCTGACAGGCAGGATTGTTTAAAATATGATTGAATTAAATACAAACGTGGCCGGTTAGCTCAGTTGGTTAGAGCAGGAGTTCCCAACCTTTATTGTGCCAAGGACCGGCAGATACATAAAAAGAAAATCGCGGACCGGTTGTCAATTTTAACTGATTTTAATATTTACTCACCAGCAGGTAGCAACAGAGGCTAATTGTATGTAACAGCCTGAACATAATAGAACAATATGCATCCAAACAATATTAACAACGTTTAAAAAAGAACTATAGGTTACTTACGTAACCCCAGTACTAAGAGTAACATGAAGTGAGATGTCTCACTATGGGATGCGCCTCATCGCGGAGCAAACAGAAGCATCAATCTCATTACGCCAATCCTGATTGGCTGGTGATCTTGACGTCAGCGTCAGGGGAAATCACCCCCTATAAGTAGCCTGCGCCACAACGCATGCGTCATTCAAAATAAGCACCTCTTCTCACTTCACCATAGCAAGGAGGGCCGTCTGGTGAGACATCTCACTTCATGTTACTCTGAGTACTGGGGTTACGTAAGTAACCTATAGTTCTCATTCATAACACTCCGTTCGATGTCTCACTATGGGATATTGTAGCTCCTGTATTGCCAGACGAGCTTATATCGAAAATCGCCAACCGATCAGAATTTTAACAGGTAGGACTCCGACTCAACCAGGTGCCCAGCACTGCTCGAGTCAACCTGGGAGTAGAACGCCCAGACTGTTAAAAGGCGGACACAAGTGAGCAGCGAGTACCAGCTCGCCGCTTGCACCAATGTCTTGAAAGGGAGACATCCTGGACAGAGCCCAGGATGCCGCCAGACCCTGAGTCAAGAGAAAACTCGCGAACCTGAGGGTGCCTGCGAGCTCTGACTTGTATGGGCCCCACAGCAATTGCTTCCACACAACAGTGGGAGAGCCGTTGCTTAGTAATAGGCTTGCTCTTGTAAGGGATAGCCCAGGACACAGGGGGCTTGGTCATTATGACAAAGCACCCCCGATGATGGTACCGCTCACGGGCCAGGCCCATAGAGCCAAGCGCTCTGGGTGTGGGTGAAAGATCGCCCCCCCCCGCTTGGGACAGTATGTCCCTGCGTCGTGGGAGCTGCCAAGGCTGCCCGCACAGCAGCTGATATATCTCCGCTAGCCAGTACATAGCTGGCCAGTGTGGAGCTATCAGAATAAGTGTGTGGGGTTGCTCTCTCACTCTGGCCAGAGTTGGAGGTATCAGAGCCAGGGGTGGAAACGCGTACAGAAGGCCCGGGGGCCAATCGTGCGCGAGTGCATCCACGCCTAACGGTGCATTTAGATCATGCATCGAAAAGAACAGCCGACACTGAGCGTTGTCTTTTGATGCGAACCGATCCACCGCGGCTCTGCCGTAAAGCACCTACAGCTGGCTCACAATCCTTGGATGTAGAGTCCAGTCTGCATAAAGTGGTGCACCTCTGGACAGTAGATCCGCCCCGAGGTTCATCACTCCCGGTACGTGCGTTACTCTCAGAGAGAGGAGACGTCTACCGCTCCATAGGATAAGTTTGCGCGCCAGTGTGTGTAACTGGAGAGAACGCAAACCCCCTTGGCGGTTAATATACGATATTGTGGTCGTATTGTCTGTCCTCACGAGGACGTGATGTCCTCTGAGGAAAGGCAGAAAGCGTATTAGGGTGAGGAACACCGCTAAAAGCTCCAGGTAATTTATGTGCGCCCGCTGGAGGTCTCTGCTCCAGAGACCCCTCACCGGGCGACCTTCATAAATACAGCCCCAACCTGTCAGACATGCGTCCGTGGTGACCACTTTTCGTGAAAGGACAGCACCCATGGGCACACCTCGTACTAGAAAAGTTGGGTGCAGCCAGTGGCGCAGTGCCATTACGCATCTCACAGTAACCACGGCGCGCGGGGTTTAGTTTTAGGGCGGCCACCCAGCGCTGAAACTCCCTCATGTGTAAGCGTCCCAGTCTTACAACCAGGATGGCTTATGCCATGAGCCCCAGCAATCGCAAGCACATATTTGCGCAGCTGGAAAAGAGCAAGACACGCTCTGAAAGCTTTCACTCTTTCCGCTGACAAGCGAGCTGAAAAGGGCACCGAGTTCAGGCGTAAACCCAGGAAGAGTATAGTCTGCGCGGGGCACAACATGCTCTTCTCTGTATTTATTACAAAACCCAGGTTGAGCTTTACGAGGACATTTGTCTGCGTAACAGCCTCCTGCTCCGACTGTGCGAGAAGCAGCCAGTCGTCCACGTAGGTCGCCAGGCGAATGCCCTGTTGTCTCAACGGGGCTATCGCGGCTTCCGTACATCGTACAAACACCCTTGGACTGACAGACAGACCAAAGGGGAGTACTCTGTATTCATAACAGATCCCCTGAAAAGCGAACCTCAGATATTTCCTGTGTGGGTAATATACTGGGATGTGAAAATACGCATCTTTCAGGTCGACTGATGTAAACCAGTCACCTTTTCGCACGAGCCGCAGCAGAGATGTGTGAGTGAGCATTCTGAACTTATATTTTTTAAGATATTTGTTCAGAGCCCTCAAATCAAGTATTGGCCGAATTCCGTTCCCGAGGAAGTACTTGGAATAAAAGCCGCCCTGACTCTGCTCGGCGGGTACAATAGATATAGCCCTCTTTTCTAGGAGCGAGAGAATCTCTTTCTCCAAAATGAGGGCTGACTCTCCTCGGGCCTGCGAGTGCAGAATGCCCGAGAAGCGAGGGGGGGTGACAGCAAACTGGAGTCTGTAGCCCCGTGTTACTGTCTTGAAAACCCAAGCGGATTATGTGAGCATCTCCCACTGCATGCTCCTTAAAGCCAGTGAGAATGTCACATCTCCTCCTCTCTGAGTCTCTATTTGTTGTGTTATGGGGCCCTCTAGTGTCTGAACACAGTGGATGCCGGTGGTGCTCTTAAAGCCCCAACCGGCATTGCGCATGCGCTTGGCGGTGGTGCCTTCACAGACCCGTCAACAATCCGCCTTTTGAGAGATGCCGTAGCTGCTCTCAGAAGGGGAACAATTGGCTGGCTGTTTATTGGCTTTATTGATTTTTTTGAGCTGCGCCCTCGGCCTGAAGCCTGGATGCGTCAGCTGCAAATGTTTTATGACAGAATGATCAACCAATGTGTGACATGTGTTTGTGCGGACTTGAGGATGGTGTTTAGGCATCTCTCGAGGCGGCGGGAACACATTCACGGAGGGGAGAAGGAGGGGCTGTCAAGCCGCTCGCTTCTTCTTCCTCGACTGCTGGCCGAAATTCTGGGCTGGCTGAGCCTGAGCTGCGTCTTCGGTGTTCTAAACCGAGCAGAGTTCGAGGCAGCTTGGGCAGAGGACTGCTGCTGCGAGAGCAGCGGCTGGACCCTACGAGGGAGGCAGAGGTGGAGTGCCTCGTCCTCCCTCTTCTTCGCCTCACACCTCCTTTGCATGGAGGCGAGAGCAGAGCCGAAGATTCCCCCGGGAACGATGGGCATATCCAGCACATCCTCCTTTTCTCGGTCAGGGAGGTTGGTGAGGTTGAGCCATCTCGCTCTTTCCTGCACCACCATGATCCCAATTGCTTTGCCCGTGGCCTGGACGGCGCAGCGTTGGACACAGAGACAAATGTCCGTGACCGCTGCCATCTCGTCCAGAGTGGCTGCTTCCGGGCTACCCAACAGGTCCTGGCAGAGCTCCGCTTGGTAGGCGGTTAACAGCGAGGACACGTTCAGGGCCCAGGCGGACAACGCTGCCGCTTTGTAGGCCTTTTCAGTCATTGCTGACTGAAAACGGTCCGACTTTGCTGGCAGGTTCCTGCTTGGTGACGGGCCCACCCTTGGTAGAAGGTGAGCCGCTACCAGCGGTTCCACCGGCGGCATGCAGAGCATGCCGAGCTTCTCCATTCCGTCACAGTCTAGGGAGGAGGCACCCTGGATTGGGACCTTGTTGCTGAAGGGCCGGTCTCTCCACGAGACCGACACCTCATCCAACATCTCCGGGAAGACTGGAAGGAGTTGTCTCTTTTTCCCCGCTGCTTGGGGAAGATGTTTCCCCTCGTAGCGGGACCCGGAGGTCTCCTTGGCCATTTCGGGCCACGGGACGTTGAGTCTGACCGCAGCGCATTTACACACGGCCTGCAGGTCCATGCTCAGACTGGGCGAAGCTGGTGTGCTATCGCCCGGGAGAGCAGCACTTGCCTCAGGCTTTGCAGCCTGAGCCGGTGACATGAAGGTGTCCTCTTCCTGTTCATCCGATTCGGACAGGAGGAACGCCAGGGCGTCCTCCTCGTAGTCAGGCTCGAGGACATCCTCCGCGGGTGAGACCATGGTGAGGTCTAACCGGGAGCCCCAGCTTGGTGGAGCGCGGGAAACCGTTCCTGCGTGTCTTGCCGTCATCGGGTCCCGGCCTGCCAGGGCGCGGGATTCCGGTTCTTTAGCCATAGCAGATAGTGAGCCCCAGACCGACACGGAGAGGGGCTCACTCCCTGTGGCGGACGCCCCCGTGTCCTGACTGCCGGTCGGCGGGTCAGTGGACATGGGGGGGGGTCCTGTTCCGACAGGCTAGCTTATCGAGCTAACCGTCGGCGGAGGCTCTTGATGGTGAAGCGGACGCAATGTCCGCATGAGCCGGGGTTGTCGATAGCGTCTCGGGCGTGTTCCAGCCCGAGGCAGGACGAACAGACCTGGTGTGTGTCTGCGCCCGCTATCTTCAACCCGCAGCCGCAGAGTCGAGCCACCGAGTCCCTGACTCCTCTGGTGTGAGGGAGAGGGCCGTCCATCTTGGTCGCCTCGTGGCGTGGAGAGGGCCCGCTCTCGACAGGTGGGACGGGAGAAAAGATAAAACCACCTTGTCCTTAATCCGGAGAAAAGGACAGTGTGGGTCTTTTATTCCCGGAGAATACTGACTGGTGTGGCAGTATGCTCTTTAAATCCTTTCTTCCTCCGTGGAGAAGAGAAAAGAGAAAACTTCCTCGCTACCGTGGTGTCGGTAGAGAGGGAGCGAGCTAGCAACAGGTGTGCTCCTGGCTTAAAAAAAATCGGACCTACCTTACTTTCTCGGGTACGAGAAGGGCGAGGTCGATTTTAAATACTAACAACGTTAGTACTACCGTCTTCCTGCGAAGCAGAAGGAGTAGCCGGCTAGCGCCCGTCGACCGAAATGGGTATTTGGGTTCAGTCTGTGGACAGTGAAGCTTGCCCGGCTACTGTAGAGATGTGCTCTGAAGCGAGAAGAGGTGTTTGAATGACGCATGCGTTGTGGCGCAGGCTACTTATAGGGGGTGATTTCCCCTGACGCTGACGTCAAGATCACCAGCCAATCAAGATTGGCGTAATGAGATTGATGCTTCTGTTTGCTCCGCGATGAGGCGCATCCCATAGTGAGACATCGAACGGAGTGTTATGAATGAGAACCGGTGGCGTTTTTTGGTTTTTCGGAAAAAACGGAAAACCAAAAAACCGACGTTATTCAGTTTTTAAATCAAAACGGGAAAACAGATAAATCAACGTTTTGGTTTTATTTGTATGATTTACGGATAATCCAGTGATGGGAAAACGAGGTTAAGGCGCATTATGAAGGAGGTGTGTGTGTGTGTGTGTGTGTGTGTGTGTGTGTGTGTGTGTGTGTGTGTGTGTGTGTGTGTGTGTGTGTGTGTGTGTGTGTGTGTGTGTGTGTGTGTGTGTGTGTGTGTGTGTGTGTGTGTGTGTGTGTGTGTGTGTGTGTGTGTGTGTGTGTGTCACACTGGCATCATTTGTTTTCAGAACATTTGTTTTTCTGCAATTAAACGGTTGTCTCCTGTGCGCTCCTCTTCCTACTTGGCGCACTGGTAACTTTCTCGTGCGCACAAGAGGCTGAGACGCCGAATCCCTCGGAACATCATAAAAGCCATTTTCAACGGTTATCTGGTGAAAGATTAACTAGGCTACTGGATGAAATAATATGACTGGTATAGGTGCGAACATTACACACTTTTTAAAAAAATATTATGATACAATATTTTTATATATTTATAATTCTGCAAATATTACGATAAACTCACAGCCATTTCGCGGCCCGGCAGTAACACCTCCGGGGTTGGGAACACCGTTAGAGCGTGGTGCTAATAAGGCCAAGATTGCAGGTTCGATACTGGCCATTTATCCTTTTTGCTTCTGACTTTTTTTTTTTCATCGGAGGAGTTACAATTGAACCAATGTGTACAATGTATCATTAAATTATTTCAGCAGGAATATCATATGGGAAAGCTCAAATCCGGGAGCTGTTTGTAAAGTCCTGCTCACATACAAACTGACACTAGATGGTGACAGTCAACCAATAATGCTGCTCTAAAGCCACAATAAGCATTCACTAATGTTGAACTTATTCTGTATGATGATCCCAATATTCAATTTCCTATATTTGTATTTAATTCAATTAAGCAAATATTTGTCACACTGTTACCAGTCCAACAAATCTGGTTGGCCGCCTAAAAGCAAAAAAGATTTTGCAGCAGTGTAACATAGCTTCTTCATTAGTTGTCAAAAAAAATTTGTAAGCATATGTAAGTATTGTTTGCATTGTAGTAGTGTTATTTAATTTTTTTAAATAATGACAAAAAACAAAGTGACGAATATGGTCATCATTAGGTGACAACTGTCTTAAGGAATAAAATCCAACTCCAAGTCACCTTTCACTTGAATAAAACTGTCTTTTTCCAAACACTGGTATTATTACCTGTGAGGTAATGCTCCAACCCTTCTTAATGTCTCTTCTTATATCATAATTCATTTAACGACATATTTGACAGTGATACTTCATACTCCTCAAAAGCCTTTGTTAAATTCACAACAGAATAATAATCTCCAAAGCTTTTCAGACTGACATCATGCTTTATACAAGGGTGTGTACACAGTTATTGCACTATAAGAGAAAACATGCCATCATTTCAATACAAATTTGAACCTCGTATTTTGTTTTTAGAAAACATTTTAATAGAACATATTTAAACATATGAAATGTTGAAACAAAATACAATATTTTGGCATTCTCCAAACCAGAGAGTTGGGGGTTTGGTTAAGGAAATCTAACATAAATTGAATTTGTTCTGTTGGTTTGTTTGTCTCTTGTGTCAAAAAGGATTATACGTGTCTTACATGTGTCTTTCTAGTTGAAAATACAACTTCAGCTACAACATAGAGCACTAGTCACTTAAGAATCTGAACAAAAAATTGCCCAATTGACTACATTTATAAATGAACCCAAAATTGTTCCCTTTGAGGTCACTTTCTTATCTGGGGAGGTGAGACTTCAGGTGTTCCTTTAGTGCTGGTATGGTGGGAAGCTCTTTACGACAGATGTGACAGCGGAGAGGAAGTTTCAATAACTCGCTGGTTCCTTCTTTGACGGTTACTTTCCCATCTGTTTCCAGCATCTGAATGACATCTGTAAATAACAAAAAGTGTCAAAAGAGATATTGTAGTTATAGAAACAATTTACCACTGTGATTCAAGTCGTCAACTTATAAGATTTGCAATTTGTTCTCACCTTGGGAGTCCATGAAATAGTCAGTTGTGAATGAGTTCCAGTGTTTCTTGTTCTTTAAAGAAGGGGAGTCAAAGTCTTGGCTGATCACATGCAGGTGTACTTGACTGTAAGAGAAAATATACACAACATTTGTTAATTTCATATACATTTATAGCAAATATGTATTAACCATTTTGCTCATTAACTATGGGGTCAAATGTTCTAAATGGGAACCACCATTTTTGTTTTTGGTGGTATTGGGGTAAATGAAATGTGTACACCACCAACAATGACTTCTGATTTCTGTCTTAAGTAAATGAGCAAAACAGGCTTACTTTTGATAATAATATTGTATTGCCATTATGTGACCTGCTTTGTACCTGCTGTACAATGTAAAGCAGAGTGAGGCCAGTGCATTGATACTGCAAATTAAAGGGGACATATCATGCTATATTTGAACAATATATTGTAGGGCCATACCTATATAAAGTATATAAATATAGTTTTTTTTTCAAAATACCAAACAGATCCTGCATTTTAGCCATGCCTCATTTCGCTCTATTTGCTCTTTCTAGCGCTGTTTTTGCAGGGGGCTGATTCTGTGAGCTGGAGCTGACCACGCAGGAGATGGGAGCGTGCTCTGAGATCAGCTGCTGGGCTGTCAGAAGAGGGGGAGAAAAAGAGATCTCCGTCCTCCGTGTTTTATTCTTATAGAAGTAAGAAGAGAAGTAATGGGGCAGAAACCCTCCTTTTTACGCAGCGGTCCAGACATAGACATCAAACGTCGACACATATTCAGTTGCCAGTTACTTTGGCATTAGGGCAGGGATATCTAGATACTTTCCAAGGTTTGACATAATGAATTGTGCTACTTTTAAAGCAAGCAACGATGTTTTCAAATCTGTAATCAAAAAGCTCCTCAAAAACGCTATCGAAGCAGTTCCTGCCGTTGCTACGTTAGTTCAAACAGTAACAACGGACTATTTTTCTTAGCGGATGCATGTCAATTTAAATAAATACATACAACTATTTTTTAAATCAATAAAATAATTTTCTAAATCCATAAAAGCATTTCAATTAATATTGGGAGTCATATCGTTACTTTGTTGAGAATGTGGCCAATGTGACAGCCTGTCTGTGTTCTTTTCCCCATAATGACTGCGTCGCTGCACATTATCCCTTACATATGATTATATAGAGTCATTATTCATTTGCTTTAAAGCAGGAGGCGCAAACACTTGCCTCGGGGAGGGAGAAAAAGAGCCACAGCGGAGAATAAACAGAAGGGCAACCATGGCAACCATGCGCGGGAAGTCTTCTTCGCTGCTTTTGTGGCAGACTACAGCGCCACTTACAGGCCTGGCATATGTACTACAGCGTCTCCAGCGCTGTCGAGCGGCAATGGCCGGCCGTGGCCCAACCTCTCATTCCCCTGATAGATGGAGAATTGACCACTAAGCGGAGCACCCCTTTTGTGACGTAGAAAATAATTCAAATCTGGATCAGTCTGTATCAGATCCGTTACAGCCCCTTTTTTAGAGATTTGGGTATAGAGGAAAAGAGAGAGGGTTGCATTTTCTGACACTTGGTGACTTCCCTGACCGGGAACACATATTCATGTATAAAAGATGTACAAGAGTGCATTTTGCATGATAGGTCCCCTTTAAAATACTCAAAGAGAATTAACTTGGGTAAGTGTTGAATACAACAATAAAAGACCATTTAAAAAAGGGAAGAAACTATTTCAAAAGGAAGTAATCACAGAAAATAAATCTAGACTGGTAAAGACAAGGTGGAAAATGATAAATGCTTTTGGTTTAGCCAAAGGCAGCCGTTCTTAAACTATTCTGTTACTGTACTAGCTTTAACAGATATCAGTGGCTGTCTATAAGTGAAAAGGCATGATGTTAACAGATAATATCCTGTAGAAATAATGCCGGTAAAATACAGTATTTTAAATAAATCCTGAAACACCAGCCGGGTCCTTATTACTTACCTCATACTGGGGATGGCATGGTACCCGGTGCGGAAGCGTAATGATGTAGCATCTGGGCATTGTTGAACCATCTGCTCAGCGACTTGATGCATGTGTTTCACCAGATCGCAGTGCTCTTCTCGCAAGGCTTTCAGGCTGGAAATGGTCTGCCACGGGAGGACCAACCAGTGGTAGCGAGCTTTGGGGTATTTATCTTTAATGACTACTACTTTATCATCCTTATACACCTAGAGAATGAAGACAGTTATTTGATAACATTTGATAACATCCAGATCAGTAAGTATTATAGCAACTGTTATTTTGTTTTTTTTATAAAAGCGACCTGCATCTTTGGGTCTTGCATTGAGGTCTTCAGGCCTTGGCTCCAAGGTGCAAAACTTTCCTGCAAAAAATGTAACGTTATGATTTTTTTTCTGTGTAACATACTCATACCAGGTCTTAATAAAATGTATTCAAGATAATTGACATTTGGAAGTAATTAAAAAATATATATTTCAAAAAGGTTTCTTCTCTCACTGTGTTTTTTATGTTTTCTCCCAGGCTGTCTGGCACAGAGGTATTTTCTGTCTGTTTGGCTGCTTTCACACTCAGAGCCTCTCTGTGGCTCTCTCTCTCCTCTGAAGCCATCTCTCGGGGTGTTTTGTTTCCCCCGTGGCCCCCGGTGGTATCCTCCTTGAACTGTACAGTGTATGGGTAGAGCTGGTTGACAATATGAAGCTTCTGTCCGGCCTTCATTTTGACCTCACTGTCCTTACCCACCACCACAGAGTCTATGGATGTTGGGTTCAAGCCCAGCTTGGAATAAAGACAGAAAATGCAGAGTGATAAATAGAGAGTGGTGGATTAAAAGCAATTTATCAGACTGAGCATACATTACATTACATGCTACTTGTTAGACGCTTTTATCCAAAGCGACTTACATACTCAATACTGTGGACAATCAACCAGGGACACAACGACATGCTGACTGCAGTGGGGTTAGAACCTGTGACCCCCTGATCCCAAGACCAAGGCTCTATCCACTGCCAAAGCTGGGGAACAATAGTCTTGCAAGGGGGGGGGGGGGGGGGGAGAAAGGAGAAGAAGGGGGAAGAAGGGGGAAGAAGAAAAAAGAGGGAGAAAGAGAGGAAAAAGAGAAAAAGAGGAGAAAAAAACGATTCTCTTGCTCCCTGTTTCCCTTCTGCATGTAAAAGTATTTATATACAGAAGTACTTTTAATAAAGACCAACAACGTATGCGTTTGTTGAATAATAACACTTGTGTTATGCAGTTAACTATTCACACATTTCTATTAAATATTATATATTTCTAATAAATATTAAGTAAAACGTATCTACTTCTTTCAAGTTTATTACATACAATTATTATTTTCTTTATCAGGGATAGTTTTGAAGTACCCAATATGGACCTGCTCATGGTTTGTGTGCTGTGGATAAACACTTAAATGTAACCATTACATTTAATATGAACTAAGAAGGTATTGGTGTTATAATGTATTTCTTTTAACAAACCTATAGAAATTCTAAACATAGCACTCCACTCAATTATTGGACAGTCACGAACTTGATAGAACCAAATCTTTATTTTAAAGTAGTTCAACTTAATAAAATGTAAAACAACCCATACAAGTAAGTAAGGTGCAGTATAACAAAATAACAATCTAAATGAGTTTTAACATCAAATAAACATTATCATAAACTTAATAAAATATATACATATCATATATATAAATAAATATCACGTATCACATCACGCCTCCACAAGCATTCAACACAATCATTGCATGAGTTTCAAGCTGACATGCGTCTTACCTGTTTAACTTTGACATAACCCTTGTTGCATTCTGCTTTCAATTCAACTGGTTGGGAAGGAATACAATATGTACGGATTAAAGTTTGAATAAAAAAGAAAAGTATATGACAATTATTTAAATCGCAATGTACACAATGAAATTAGAGAGGAATATGTGTTTTGTGTTATTGTGTATTTGATAGCCTGTAACCAGCTTTTGATCGTATTATGTGTACTATGTTATACACTGAGGTGTACAGTTACAAAGTACATTTACTCAAGTACAATTTTGAGATACTTGAACTTTACTTGAGTATGTCCATGTTATGCTACTTTGTACTTCTACTCCACTACAATTCAGAGGTAAATAATGTACTTTTACTCCACTACATTTATTTAGTACATAAAGTTACTTTACAGATGTTGATTAATGATGTGCAATATAATAATCACTTAAATCAGACTTTAGTTACACCTGGAGTAGATTCACAAGCTACCCTGCAGAATACAAAGTGATTATCACTAGCTGCCGATTTACCAGCATTGATAAACACTGTAATGCATCAATAATTATAATCAAAACTTATAACAAATATTATTCTAAAATTGACCAATCTGTATTAAAGAGAACTTGTACTATTTTTATTTTAAGGATATTGTGATGCTAATACTTTTGTACTTTTACTTGAGTAACATTTTGAATGCTGCTGAGTACTCCTACACTCTGGTATTTCTACTTTTACTTAAGTACACAATGTTACTACTTGTGCCACCTCTGGTTATACTGCATTGTATAATGTAATATATGTCTGTTGGAAAAAACTATGATAAACAATAACCCATGGTGGAAGCATGACATTTTTTTTTTATGGCATTTCACTATTTGTTTACGTTTGACTGATGATGTTAGCTAACAAAAACGATGCATTCAAAAGAAATGTATCGTTTTTTGTTACGTTACCTTGGTGCCGAGAGCATTTTTTGTCTTTAATAGTCGTCTCTGGACCTCGACCCAGGACCACAGTCTGCAAGTGAGGCAGTCGGATGGGTTTATGATTGCCATCCTCGCTGATAAGCCAGCAAATCGGCATTTTAGCATATTATGTGCGATTTTAACAGTCACAAAACGGCTTCAGCCCACGCTTTGTTTTGGTGAGCCGGGTCGCAGGAAATAGACGTCACTGAATCAGCTTTTTGTAGAGGCGAGTTGGAAGCTTCTGGAAGAGCCTTTCTGTAAACTGAGGCTGTAAGGATTCAAACTACTGTTTCCATACAAGGTGAGGAAATGATAATGTACTTAATATGGTGTATATATCAGCTTCACAGTTTATTCAGTAATTTGTGGTCAGAAAAAGCATAGAGCTAGCGTGTTAGCATTAGCCATGCTATCAGGGGTTTGGCTAGTACACGATGAAGTTAGCTTTATAATCGTAGGCTTAGCCTCTGCATTTACGTTGTTGTGCTTCTCTTGTTGTGAATCAGTGTGTTAAGACACAATAGCAATTGACTCTTCGTTGAACATACTTTCACATTTTTGAATTAATTATATTGGTACAAATTAAAAATTACAATCTTGATTACGTTTTGATCAACATAGTTAGAAAAGCTCAAGTGTAGTTGTTGACGAATGGCACATCTGTTAAGTTTCGTAACTGCATCGTACACGTTGTGAGGCTAAAATGTAAATGAGTGGCGACCGATCCCCCGTGTGTTCCTTTTAGCTTTTCACTTAAATGCCTAACCGGAAGCTTCGAATCTGAAACTAACTTCAGCGTGTCATGTAAGGGCTAAGGTAACGCTAGCTAAAGTACGAACAGTGATATGACTCATTGCCACTGTCCTCACCATGAGCAGTAACAGGTAGTTGTTAAGAATCGATTATTACCTCGTGTCAACCAAAAATAAACTTGTGGTGGACACAGTGCGTGGCTGAGCCTCTGCCTCCCTGATGTGAGGAAACCTTTCATAACAATTGACGTGTACAAATGAGTTTGTGTTATATTTAAACCTTAATGGCTTTTTTTCAATGTCTTCATTTTAATCGTTACATTTAATCTCAGACTCATGTTAAACATATTAAGTATTTCATCACAATCAACTGTTATCCACATCACATGATGTAACTGCTACTGATCATTCTCCAGAAATGGAAAGCGAAACTAGGGAACCTTTTGTAGGATCCACCCATGATCTAGCGAGCCAATAGGCATTTCAATTGCTACACCTAGCTATTTTAGAGATGTATTGACATACAACAAATAAAAAAGTGCAAGAGAATGTTTGAGATGTTGCAATTAATGTTAGAATAATAAAAAGGCATAAAGCATATATTACAATTTAGTCCTTTTTCAAGCTAACTACAACCCTCACATGTTCACATCCAACAACATGAGGTCCTCTCTCACAGTTCAGCCAGATGATGATGTGCTTTGAATGTTTTTTCATGTTTAAAAGAATGTCTTCCTCTTGTCACAATGACATGGTGCAGGCTCGTACTTTATTGCCATGTTGTTTCTCTTTTATTATTAATACTGGTAGGCACATTGTGTAGATTTTGAAGGTGTTTAAGAGCTAAACACTAACTAAATGTATGATATGTTTTCATCTTTCTTCAGATTTTCCAAGGTTTGTCGGTGAAAGAAAATCATGGTGAAGGAAACGGGCTTCTATGACACGTTGGGTGTGAAACCTAATGCCACTCCAGATGAACTGAAAAGGGCCTATCGCAAACTAGCCTTGAAATATCACCCCGACAAAAACCCCACAGAAGGAGAGAAGGTAAGACTGTTTGCAGTCCTTTTTCTTACATAGAAAAGGATACATATGTTATAGAAATGTCCACATTTATTGGTAAGGGTAGCATTCTTATACTTGAAATACAGCCTTATTAATGTGCACGTCTGAAAATATTTCAGGATGAAAGATATTAATACATTGATCTAAGCAATCAGGCTTTTCTGTCGTTTGGTAGATTTTATCAAAATGTTCTTTTGCCATTTGTCGAGGCCATATAAAAAAGTACTTAAAGGGCTATGGTATAATCAGACCTCACCTATTAATTGTGCACACGTCAGCAAGGTAGATAACTTGTATATATTACATAAACAATTGTATATGTTGTAATATATTATATGTTTTTTCTTTATTTGACATGTAGTTCAAGCAGATCTCACAGGCATATGAGGTTTTGTCAGATGCCAAGAAGAGAGAGGTGTATGACCGTGGGGGAGAAAAGGCTATAAAGGAAGGAGGGTCTGGTGGAGGAGGGGGTTGTGGTGGGAACTTTGCATCGCCCATGGACATCTTTGACTTGTTTTTTGGTGGGGGTAGTCGGATGCACAGAGAGAGAAAAGGTAAAAAACATTTAAGAATGAATCCTTAAACTTGCATAATGTTTTTAGCTAAGATTTGATGTGTCGGTTTTTCTTGTCAGTGTTATAAAGCAATAATGTTTTTCTTCTTGGCCAGAGCCTCTTCTTTTAACTAGCATGAAGTTGAAATATGGAACACTTAGTTCATTTTTGGCCAAACAAATTATGATTATTTTCAGAATTGATTAATGTGTGTTTCTTGTTTTGTCGGATCAACAGTCAAAACCACACAAATATTCTGGATATACTTTGCCATGAGACCAAGAACTGTAACCGAATTAAAGCCAAAACACAGGGCTGTGGAGAAAGCATGATCAATGAAGTCCTAACTGGCTGCATAGTAACTTATAATTGTATGTGTGACCATGCGGTTTGGCTATAAAACCTCCTGAGCCTTAATAGAGAAGTAAACACACAGCTGCTCTCCACATAATGCCCAGTATCATCTCTCATCCCAGTTTCTCTTGTTCTGTAATTAGGATTATTAGGATTTATGTTAGGTATGTTGAATGTTATTTGAAGGAAACTGATACAAGGAGTGTCTTGTAAAAATCTCTCCAACTGTCAACCTTATTCCAAGAAATCTGATTTGTCCCGTCCCAGGAAAGAACATTGTTCATCAGATTTCAGTGACGCTGGATGATCTTTATAACGGAGCTACAAGGAAACTGGCCCTTCAGAAGAACACTATTTGTGAGAGATGTGAAGGTATGTCTTCCGCTATACTTTCTGTGTACTTGTAAGTATTTATCACAGACCTTGTTATGTAATACTAGGACTGCAACAAACGACTAATTTGATAATCGATTAATCTATCGATTAATGAAACGATAAATCGACTATTCGGACTTGTATGCCTTGCACAATTTCTCAAACGCTCTTTAGCCATCAACTTTTAGATTTAGCTTGAGGTTGTTTTAGGCATGTGGAAACTAGCAATGAAGACAATAAAGATGAATACTTGATTCAAAAAGACATATATTATTAAATTAACTAAACACATTTTGAACAAAATTAACATTGCTTTTTATTTAAAGTAAATAATATTTCACATCAAAAGAAACAACAATGTTTTAACAAATTGTATTAAATAATCTGATGACAGAACTGTTAACAGAATAGCTGAAACTTTAACAAACTAAATAACTCGGTTACCTCTAATCATTAACCCATGTTTGTATAATGTAGTTAACTCCGTGTGTTGCTGCTAGCATACATAACACCTGACGTGGAAACGTGACTCGTGGATAGAGCTACAGCGCTACTAGAAAGACAGTCCAACCCGGTGCATTCCTCCGTCTGAATGTGGAGCACTTTTGCTAAATGTTTAGAGACATTGCTCGTGTTACCGCCCTTACATGCTAAACTCTTATTGCGCTTTTGGCAACGAGCATTGTCCACCTCAAGACGGGTAAAGTTTAACTACACCTCGGAGTGTGTTCTCTCCGCCATCTCCGCAGTGTGTTGCTGCATGTAGCAGCTGCGTGTGTGTAAACTGCCCCGCCCCCTCGCACACAGACGGGGGAGAGATCTCTCGTCTGATCGAAAATACACCATAGACACATTTGTTTGTCTTTTTGCATATTAGAAACGAGTTGGCGACACTATGACTGCGATATAATGTTTTTGTAGCAACAATACATGACATATATTTTTTAAATGTCTCCAGTACCAATAAAAAGACCAATAACGTTGGAGCTTAACGGCGCGTAAAACACACGTGATGACATCACCAACAAATCGACGACTGAATTAGTTGGCAACTAATTTGGTAATCGATTAAGTCGATTAGTTGTTGCACCCCTAAATACTAGAACGCTTTCAAGCAAACACAGACGAAAGCAGGCCATGAAAAGCCTCTTTGTTCAATCACAAACACCTCAGTCTTATAAATGTAATCCAGTACTCGCTCGCCATGACACCACACTTTATTATATGTGCCGGACCTTGAACAGAAAGTGCCTTCATCTTTGTCATCTTGTGTTTAGTTTATTTGTTTATAGTGTCGTGGACAGTCCCCATTGATCAACTGTCACACAACACAGTAAATGGGGCAGCTTTAGCAAACATTGCTAATTTCCAGCTGTTGTCCCCGGCCAGATGATAATGGTCACCCTTAAAATCACAATACATCAACAGCATTAGTTATTAAAAAAAAGGATGAAAGACAAGTAGATGCAGGTCAAAGGATAAAAGAGAACAATAAATTGCAAACAACACACGTTCCTACATACATGTCAGATACAGCACATCACAATCACATAACAGAAACCAGGGGCAACATCCATGATCACAACATGTAACTAGGGTGACCAGGTTTCCCGCTTTGTGCAGCATTTTTATAATTTGTCCCACAAATGTAGCCGATGTCCCGCATTTGATTGACAGTCGCCCGTCTTAAAGGCTTTTATACAAAGGTGTGTAGAAAACGAGAGGGCTATCATCCCCATTAGCTGTGTCAGATGTCAATCAATCAACAGAGAAATGTATTAAATTATGGGTGGAGCCGGTGGAGTTATTGTCAGATTTGCCAGATTTTTTAAAAATTACTCCCAGAGGTGAATATGTTTTGAAGAGATGCTTCCCTGTAACTCACAAAAAACGCCTGGCCCATAAAGAAAATATCGATCTATGGATACATTCCTCCTGAAACCAAAATAACTGAGGTAACAGCAGCTGATTTAATAAACGTTTAGCACACTGTGCAGCAATCGGTTGCACAGGTCAGCAGACTGTGGCAGTAAAATAGCTCCGGTCATTCTCTGGTCATAATAATTTGTTATGTTAATTCCATTCAAAACAAATATATTTAATTCCTTCACTTGCATAGTTTGTGGAAACATTAAACCAAAGTAAAGTGTTATTCATGTTTATAAGCTTATAGTTTCATAGAAATGTTGTTAGATAGACATTTATATAAACATCTAATCTAGCTCTTAGCAATGCAGTAACATGTCCCGCATTGTCCCGCATGTTGCTTGTTGGCACCTGATCCCCCTACATGTAACACACACTCTATATCCAACACAGACAAGTGAGTGCAGGTGTAGTTCTCAGTGAACCTTGTGTGCTGACTGTTTATTTCTCTCGGCAGGTCGTGGGAGTCGGAAAGGAGCGGCCCAGATGTGCATGTCCTGCCACGGCACAGGGATGCAGGTCCGTATGCACCAGCTGGTCCCAGGCATGGTGCAGCAGGTGTCCACCGTGTGCCACAGCTGCCAGGGCCAGGGCCAGAGGATCAGCCACAAGGACCGCTGCAAAACCTGCGTGGGGAGGAAGATCATGAGGCAGAAGAAGGTCCTGGAGGTCCACATCGACAAAGGTAAGAGATTGAAGAGAGAGCTTATCTAAATGTTTCTCTGACTGTCTGACCAGCAAACAAGAAAAAACAAATACGGATGATTTAACTTCCACAGGAATGAGAGATGGCCAGAAGATCGTTTTCCATGGAGAGGGAGACCAGGAGCCGGGCATCGAGCCAGGGGACATCATCATTGTCTTGGACCAGAGAGAACATTCAACTTTCACAAGGTAATATTTTCTCTTATCATGTGTCTTTTTTGTTTGTATGCATATGAGTCAAGGGTTTTATTAACAGAGTACGAAAAATTTGAATAAAACATTGCAGGTGAAAGACACAGAATGTAAGGTTAAATATTGTTCAGTGAAATACAATTAAATGCTGTTTGATCTAGTGATAACTATTAAGATAATACAGTAAATAAATTCTAAGATGCAACCAGATGAATGAGAGATAGTAATTCTAAGATTCTTGTATGGTCGATTAATGCAGCTTGTAGAGGGAATATATATATACCTGGTTTTTGAATACTCAAGTGGTATATGTCATAGTTGAAGCATCAATTTTAAACACCAGATGTCAGTATACATCTTAATAATAACCCAAAGCCTCATTTTGCATTGCTGTTTGAAGTTAAACACAATCGAATTCACATTGCTTTTAAATCTTGACCTATTAGTAGCTGATTTTGTACCCTGTGCTACATAGCAACACGCTAACATCACCTTGTTTTTCCTTTCCTTTTTTTCTACTCTTCTTGCTGTCATCAGGAAAGGAGAGGACCTGGTCATGTCCATAGAGCTACAGCTGGTGGAGGCTCTGTGTGGTTTCAAGAAGCCCGTTCAGACAATGGACAACAGAACTCTCCTCATCACCTCAAACCCTGGTGAGCCAAAGCATTTCCTGCACCAGGATTACAAAGAAGAAAAAGAAACATCTGATTAACATTTGAAATGATATGCATCAACATTTGTCATAGTTAGCAGGGCTGGTTCATCTAACAGACATCAGTCACTCATATAGCTGTTAGCTGTCACACACACACATATGCAGCGGAATGAACACTGCTGAGTCGTGAGTGTGTTTGTGGAGAGTTATTCATTGCACTCCACACTTCACTGTATTGATGCTCCACTGATGTTGATCAAATATATGAATGCCCAGATTTAGCTAATTAACGGTCTTTTAAATCAGTCAAACTGTTGTGCAAATAAAACAAACCGTTAATGGTGTGATCTGGCCGGCTAAGACAACATGAAACATCTCATTTCTATTTTTTCCAAATTGAAAGATGATGGTACATTACGTTGCTAAGTCAGTCAGTGTAAAAAGTTTCAAAAACACCTGATCTTTGCTGAAAACAATTAATAGGGTATGCCCTGGCCCCGATGCATTCATATGGGATTGGCAACATTATTTAAAATGACGAGAGAAGTGTTTCTGATTTTCCTGCCTAAAGTGACCCATTTCCTTAATCACAGGGGAGTTGATCAAGCCTGGAGACACAAAGTGCGTTGTGAATGAAGGGATGCCCATGTACCGCAGGCCGTTTGAGAAGGGGCGTCTTATTATTAACTTCACGGTAGGAAGACTAATATTCATATTCATTGTCTTTCTTTCATTCTTTTTCTCTCTTTTTTTTTTGTTATATATTTTTTTCATATGCTTTTCTTTCTGTACAAGACAATAGATTGATATGAGCCTAATAAGCTGTGTTCTCATGAACTCTTGACAATCTTCAGAGAATCAGATTTGCACATTGTCTCCCCCACATTGAACATATGTCTCCGTCAAAGTTATAAAACCTAGATTTGCTTCACTTATGCCTTTTTAATTTACTTAACAAAAATAATCTCAATACTAAACGGACAAGGCTGAGGAGTTACAAGTTTGCTGTTTTCCTACAGGTGGTGTTCCCGAAAGCCAATTTCCTCTCCAAGGACAGGCTGAAGGAGCTGGAGCGCTTCTTCCCAGAGAAGCCGGATGCAGAGCAGCCAGAGAGCATGGACGACGACCTCTACATCTACGCCGACCTGGAGGACTGCGACATGGAGAAGAGAAGAAGAAACAACCATCAGTACTACTACATGGAGGAAGAGGACTACGCCAGCCCGGGGGGAGTTCAGTGCCAGACGTCTTAAACAACAACTGGCCTCCATCATCCCTCAGCCCGACCCTCATCTCTACAGAAAGGCACCTTTTTGGATTTTTGTGCACTTTTTATTTAATTTTTTCTCGTAAGATAACAACTGTTGAAGTATTCTGTCAATCTGAATCAGAAAAAGGTGTATCAACCCCCTCTTGATATATTATTTTAATACTGATTGAATGGAGAAGAGTATCCTGAAGCTCCTGGATTCAACTCCGATCTGGGAGAATGGGATTCCTCTTCATCTCTGGGACTTTTATTTGTTTCTTTTTTTCAATCACACTGTGATAAGAGGCGAGGGGTATCACAGAGGCTTAAGAGAGACTTTTGTCTGAACAAAGACTGCCTGCTTTTTATGCATTTACACTAAAACAGATGCCAATATTAATATGAGAATAATCTTTTTTTATAGTGTTGCTAGATCAGCTGTTGTTGTGAACCAATTATTGGTGACTTGTTCAATCCGTTGTAAAGACCCAATCTTCAGATGATGGTGAGGGGGGGGGGGCATTGAGTTGAAACATTTCTGCTGTTTGACCCTTTCAAGGGCTATTTTCTACACATTTCTTAACAATCTTGAAAATGTGGCAAGAAGACGTGAACTGCGACTAAAGGTGATAATGATTCAGGCATGGCAGTATTTAGGTTTAAGCCACTAATGTAGATTATCCAGACATATATTAAAGTTTAGTTTAATATATAATGTTTGAGCTGCATTCTGTTTTTGTTTTTGTTTGGATATAAACAACACAGTTAGATATGAGCCAAATAAGACATAAATAGCAAGGTAGGAAACCGGTTAAAAAAAAGGTCAACAAAACAGGTTGGAGGTAAGAGGGTCTTAAAGACGTAAGCTATGTGGATAACGTGGATTCAGAAATAATATTTAAACATCATTCTGTGTTCTTGATTTGATGTGGTTCGGGGCTTTTATTTGGCAAACAAGTTCTCTTAAAACTCAAAGAACCTGCTTCTTAAGACGGGTCCAAAATGTCTTCATGTCTTTTCATTTTAAAAAGTGTGCCAAGTTCCCCCACAAGTTTTACAAAAAACTGTGATTAATGTTAAATTGTGATTTTAAACATTGAATCTTCTTGAGCTTATTGCAGGTATGTGATTTTAAAAATCATTAGAAAAAGAAAAGAAAAAACCTAAATCTGGATTTTAAGGCCCCGGCCACACAAGGACGAAAACGGCTAAACGCATAGGATAAACACAATCGCAAAAAAGTTTCCGTCCACACGCAATATTCACCGGATAGTGTCTGTCCACACGAGATAGCTCCGTTTAGCTCCAACCGCTGGAGAAGCTGCAGTACATATGCAGGAGCCTGTACGTGGCGCTGTAACATCCTCCACAAAAGCAGCGAAGAAGCATGGTTGTCATGGTTGCCCTTCTGTTTATTCTCCGCGGTGAGGGCCGAGGGAAGCGGGCAGAGTTTTTCGCCAGTCAACGTGTATTAAAGTTGAAATCTTCCGACAAAATTATAAAAGTGCCGGTCAAAGGTCTTCTTTATTATTTATTGAGCTTTAAAACAAATGAATAACGACTCTATATAATATAATAATAAAATACACGGATAAAATACGCCTCTCTTTTTCCTCCCTCTCTTCGGACAGCGTCAGTGTCTGTCTCATGCAGCAGCTCATCCAGTAATGAGTGACCCGGCCGACAGTAAAAATAAACATATTTATAACTAGTTTAGGTAGTTTGATAGGTGCATCACAGCGGGAGGAGCTGCAGGTGAGCAGAGCTGCGTACCTCCGTCCTGTCAGATTAGACTTCACTCGCGTTTAGGTCCATATCGAGAGAAAGATAAATAATCTGAATTCAGTGCACAGTTTACTTTGACGCGGGGGTGAGCAGCAGAGGTGGGGAGAGGCGGGGCTATTGCCTCATCATTATCAGAAAACGATCGTATAGGGCGTACACACAGAGCCGTTGGACCCCCCAGAGCGTTGCGTATGCCGTTCTATCCACCTTGGGACCCGTTATCGTTACCGTAGTCGTTTAGTGCCGTATTCTGTCGTCCTAGTGTGGCCGAATGGTCTACAAAACGGTAACGGAAACGACCGTTATCGTCCTTGTGTGGCCGGGGCCTAAGTGTCTTCATTTCATATTTTCCGCCCTCAATGTTTTGCCAAACGTGTTGTGGGGAGGTTATTGAACTCTGAGCTTAAGCCTCTTTAATGTGTCTGCCTGTGTAAAAGCCTTACCATAACTTAACTTGAACTTTTCAGTTTGGTTTTTTTCAGTGATGACTTTGCCTTGGATATTGTAAAACATGACTATGCTCATCGCAAGGGAGATTCCTTCAATTGTTGAAATCGATGCAAAATAATGAGTACTCATAATGTCAGTGGAATCAACTGAAATACGTGTTGTTAAATTTCTAATGATTGATGCTATGTGTGTGTTAGGACCAAACATAAATTATGTTCATGTTTTCTAATTAAATGCCGTTTGATGGTCTCTCTAAATTGTGGCGTTACTGTGAGTGATGTTTTATTTTCCTGCTTTTGGTGTTAACTTCTCCTGACCATGGTTTTCTTTGCTAACTCATTTCGCTTTATTTCTTCTTGCTTTTTATTTCTGCTTGCCATCAGCAATGCCACAGAACATTACACACATTCTACAATAGAGCTGCAACAATCTATTGGTAGGAAATTATTTTATTTACTGTTTATGAATATGTACTAGTATAGTCAATTGAATATCGTTTGACTTTGGACGGACGGTTCAACAACAGTTTGAAACTTCGTATTTATTTTGTACAGACAAGCATATATTTTGTTTCAAATATATTCTATCATTTTGTTATTTAGGTTAATAAAAAAATAAATATATATATTTCCTCTGCATTTAGGAAACATCAGATTCCTTGGTGAGGGTTATATATTTTTTTTTAAATGTCACAAACACTGGAAATTATAAAAGATCTTTAATTGTATTTATATTCATCAACATAACTGGCAGTATTATATATAACAATAAAAACAAAGTACAGTGTGATGAATAAACATTATTATTGCAACAATAAAATATGGATGATAGTAAATAGATAGAAAAGACTAAATACTGTAGTACAAATAATAAAAACTGGTCGGCAACGGGCACCTGATGCACAGCAACACATGTTAGAGTCAGTGCAGCAGAATGACACATCTTAACATGTTAAATACATTTATTATATACACACAGGATACAGAATGTGTCACTGGAGCTCCATTGAGGTTTATCGTTAGTCATCATGCAGATATTCACTAAAAACATTATTGTAGAGCCACATTTAGACAGTTCATGAGGTAGCATGCGGGGAGTACAGAGGACAAAACACATTTCTTCTGAATTCAAGTTAAAAAAAGTATTATTATACACAAAAGGTGACAAATCATTTACCTGATATTGTTTGTTTAAGCCCAAACTAGGCATTTTTTCTTATTAATATGTCGACAACAGTTCACCAACATGCATATGTTTGTCTAATAAAGACAGAAGACATGAAAGTGAGAATATAAACTGAACTGGTGAAGTTAGGTTCACAGGAAGGAGGTGTGTGCAGCTTTTAAAAATCAAAAACCTTACAGATTATAGAACATCTATGAGAAAAATATTGTTTGAATTGACAAATATTTCGTAAAAATATATCAATTAAGACCCATTTAGAGTAAAAACATTAGTTTAAGACTTTGCTTAAAGAATCATTTATGATATTCCTGTGATTTTCTTATTGTCAAATGAAAAGACCAAAACCAACAGTAAATTTCTCCCTCGTACAGCTTTGGATCAAAAGACAGAGCATTTCTCTGTGCCTTTAAAATAAAAACACATCAGTGAGCGACAGAGTATGAAACATGTTCAAATATTACCATGAACATGGGTACTGTAGTTTATTAAGAGGCCAACCTACATGCACCATACTTCAGCTGTAAATACTCAGAGCACCAAATGTGTATTAATACGCAGCTAAATCCAGTCACCAACAAATACATTATTTACTCATTTTGGATTATAATTTGTTGAAAAAACTAATATTTAGCTTTTTTCCAAATCTTTAGTAAAAACCAAAGGACTTTAAGGTGCCACAAACACGTTAGGAAAGTAGGCAAAGTATAGTTGGTTGTCGTCATTCATGGGATTCATTGGCAATAGGAAAATAAAGAATATATATATGGAATCCTTTCATTTTCAAAAGACAGATGAAAATCATTATAACCTTGTTTCCATTTAGATTTAGCATTTTGCACGCGTTTAAATGTTTTCATTTGACAACATTATTATTTTGACATTTTCCCCTTATGTTGCTAAATCTTTCTTATCCACCCAGTCCAACGTAACAAAACTTGCATTCGCTGTGTCTAAAATCTGTTGACATTTTTAAATGATTAGCAGATAAATTATCACAATTGATAAAAAATAGTAATTAATGGCTGAGGTTCAACGTTTACATTTGAATACATTCAGGAAACAACTTCACCACAGGGTCTGTTACGTAGCTGTTGTGTGGTGCTTTTCAGCACATGAGGGGTTGTAATAAGGAATAATCTTAAAAACCATTGAATTCAAAGATTAATTTGGAACATCATCTTTTGTGCCAACATTGATAAAAAGAAAAGAAAGTGCTGGAAGTTTTACACCTGCACTTCCATGACAACATCTTCAGATAAAGATCAATTGGATATGACCTTAAAGCTCAAGACCAGCTACTTAATAGACCTTGTGATTAATTTGTTTAATACGTCCATCTTTTTTCATTACATAGAAATAACTAAATTGCTTTATACCCATGTGTCTAGCCCTCTTCTGTATCAGGATGCATGAGACAGTTTAAGGTTTCCAAAGCCTCAGGAGTCCATCCTCACTGTAAGTAGCGATCAGATTCTCATGTGGGTGGTGAGCGATGCCAATTACAGCTTTTTCATGAACCTGCAGGTGCAGAGGAGCACAGATCACCATACACTCTCCGTTTCCCATCATGCTCACTGTTACCTTGTTAGCTGCTGTATACTTCTCTACAGCAGCACCGACATATCCAGAGTTTCAAGTGTGACTAAAAAATAACTAGATAAGAAAATGACTGCAAGCACAATGTAGATGAGCTGCCTCCTGTCACAGACTTGATAATGAGTGAGTATTATCAGAAGGGCTTACAGTCAGAGTTTTCTGCAGCCTCCCCGTTGTGTAGTTGAAGCAGTAGAGCACTAAGTCCTCCCCCACACAGTAAATCCACTCCCCTCGGGGGGACAGCGTGCAGCAGACAAACTTGGCCCTTTCCTCTCTGTCTGAGCTGAAGGTCTTAATAGTCTGAAGAGAAAGAGGCAAGGACATTCGGTTTGTACATTTATTTTCAACATTGTGTGGGTATTGGCAAAACCAAAATATGAATTCCTATTAAATAAAGACAAAGAAGGTATAACGAGCAATGGAAGTAAAACATTCACTTTTTATTAGCCAAACTAGCTTGTTATTATGGTTCCTCAGTTTGGTCATGTTCCCCAGATGATGAAACCCACAGTATTATAAAAGCAGTCAATCTCGACATGAAAGTACCTATGTTCAATCAGTTTGAATATTGATTGTGTATTTTGTATATTAAAAGTCAGAGAGCGCTCACCTGACCGTGCATGCTCATGATGACCACCGTGTTGGAGCGGTTACAAATCACAAAGTGCTCTGAGTTTTGGGGCAGAGGAATCACGTTGTTGACGGGAACTTCTGATGTGTGGGACAGATTTTTGTAAGTGTGGATGCATTTTCCGGATTCTGAATTCCAAATCTAAAATGTGTACATAAATATGACATTAATACACTCTCCCAGCTACATAATATTACCAATGCAGCATAGACATTAAAATAATATTCATCTTATACCTTAACCGTGCCGCCAGCGGAGGCACTGATGATGTGAAATCCATCTTGAGTGAAAGAAGCATCAGTCACAATCGATGAATGACCATTCAACTCCTTTAGTGTCGTGCCTGACCTCAGCGCATGGATTCTGAAAATGAGACGCAGAACAATTGACCGACCCATAAAGCTGTAAAAAAAATTACAAAATAAAAAACAGAAGCTCTTATTCATTTTTCAACAATATATTATAGGTCTCAGTTATATACAAAACAGGTCTCTGAAGTGTTTGGCTTGAAATACCAAACAGATCATGCATTGTAGCATCCCATAATCCCCTCTGTTTCAGCCCTGTTTCAAAAGTGCTGATTCTGTGTCTGTACCTTTAAATGCGAATGAGCTGCTGCTGGCCACGCCTCTCTGCCAGATATTTGGTTTAAAAGAACACAATGGTGCTCTAGGAGGAGATTCAGGTGATAAGGTGGGCGGGAATTACCTTGGTTGGTGATTGGCTAATGGTTACACAACCCAAAAAAACATTGTGACATCACAAAGTGGCCAAAATCTGATCAGCTCATCATCAGACAGGTTAAAATGAAACTTTCCGAATCTCTTTACACAGAGGGGACACGTGTTTATGTATAAAAGACATGAAAACGTGGAATCTGCGTAATAGGTGAGCTTTAACAAAACTCTGTTCATTTAACCCTCCGGTATCATTCGATTGGACTACGCAAATTAGTCATTCGAGACAAAAATGTCCACTGCAAAAGACTTTGATAAAAACATTATATTAAAAGGTTTTTTTCACAACTTTTTTGGGTTCAATCTTTAAAGCAACTTCCGCCCTAATAGAAAATACCAAAAATGTAATCATTTTCAGGATTTTAACCCTTTAAATGCCATTTTGAATACATGAAACCGCTGGTTTTTTTCATGATGAAAACAGAGAAAATGAGTTATTTTCCCAAAAATACATATCTGGGGACTGGCTCTTTTTTTTAATAACAGTCTTGGATATGTCAAAGATTAGCAACAAAATGGATTTTTTTTCCATTATTAGTTTTTGCACAACATCAGATTGAACAAAAAAGTTACAAATTAGTCATTCGGGACAAAAATGTCCACTTCCAAAAACTGCTCTAAAATGACAACAGATTCATATTTTTTAAAACTTTTTGGGGTTAAATCTTTCAATCAACTTCAGTCCTGATCAAAAAAACCAAATGTTAAATTATGTTCAGGATTTCAACCCTTGAACTGCTAGTTTGAAAACATGAATTTGTGTTTTCTATGAAAAACATGCACAAAAAGGCAGTTATTTTCCATTTAATAAATGTTGGGGGGGTCGGCTTTTTTATTTTTTATCACAGTCTTGGATATGTCAAAGATTAGCAACAACATTGATTTTGGTTGATTATTAGTT